>NC_047021.1:25658194-25958194 GCF_902652985.1 Pecten maximus | reverse complement strand
CGCGTAAAAGTGTAGCAATAGTCCACACAAGTTATTTCAGGAGTATTTTAACGTCAAATCAATATACAAGTTGGTGATAAGTTGATAACGTATACAATGTATTATAAGCAATCATACAATGATAAAGTGTGTATGCTTTCACATCAAATAATAATAGTAGAACTTATTGTAAGATAATGCGAATGTCAATCAAAGAAAGGTAACATACAGGTATCCCTTGTTGGTTAATGCTATATCTAAAAGTATACGAGGATAATAGTAAATGTGAATTTCTTAACAGATATTTTCCGTCTGTTACAGATCTTGATTCTTGCCTTATTTAGACATGAGAGCAGACTCTAGCATTGGTGAGATACACACCACTCCCCAGGAACTTGTAGATATCATTTAAATCTTAGAAGTAAACAAAGCTTCAGGCATAGACAGAATAAACAATGAAATGTTAAAACTTTCGGTAAATCAGATTTTGGTTTTATATGTAACTAGTCTTTTAATGTATGGTTAGTTCCCGCTTTTTGAAAACTTCCTCTTGTAGTATACTTTACAAGAAAGGTAACTCTGAAACCTGCAGACCAATTACGCTGTTGAGCTGTACAGGATTGTTTAACGTAATGCATATAAGAATGTAAATACGTACTTTGTTGACAAAACTTGTATAAAATGCAGTATGGACTTTGGTTTTCTTCTGCTCAACTATCAGAGGTTTACCACAAAATTTTTAATGCGCTTGAAAACAAAGAACACTTGCGATTATGTTTTGTGATTTTATCAAAAGCTTTCGGTCATGTTTGGTACAGGGGACTAATTTTTGATTAGGAAAAATACGGAATTATTGAAATGGATACAAAACTGCCTCTATGAAAGAAAACAATCAGTTGTTATGAAAAAGAGTACGTCTTCTGAAATTGTTCTCAAAGTTGGTGTTCCTCAGGGTTTCGTGTACATTACTGATATTTCAGATACTTTCCCATCAGTTACTCCGCTATTCGCTGGTGATACTGTGTTAACACATTCAGTAAGAGAATTGGTAATATTTTTAATAATTTTAAGTCAAGTGATCAATTTTGATTAAGAACGGTTAACACTTTGGTGAATGACTTTTGATCCACATAAAACTTAATCAATATTAATCTCATTTCTGACCATATCAACTGAAACTTAGATAAATCTTAATAGAAAAAATCTAGAGAAATTATTCTCGGTGTACGTTCGGCCCCTTCTAGAATATGTTTGTGAGGTTTGGGATAATTGCAACGAAGAAGACATATACTTTATTGAAAACTTACAATATGAAGCAGCCAGAATCATTGCAGTTGTCCATTTTTACAGGTAAAATTCGACTATATCAGGAATTTATCTGCAATCTATAAAAGAACGTAGAAAGATAAGAAAACTCATTTTTTATAACATGCAATCATGTAATTCACCGAACTATCTTTTGTCTCTTCTTCCTCCGAAAGTGTCTGATCTGTCTGTTTATAATCTCTGTACCTGAGTTTACATCAATATCTAATCAGAATCTACTCCAGTATGTAAGCAAAATATATAGGCTATGCATTACGTTGCTTGCAAACTTCTGTCATTATTAACGACAATAAATGTCAGAAAAAGGAAATGAAAATACTTTTAACGTTGTATCTACACAATGTATATATTCTTAGTGAGTTTTCTCCCTTTATACATACACCCTCGAGTGTTTTACCTGGATATCACGGTGAACTAAGGTCCATCATAGACAAATCTATACCGTTACTATTGGATCCTTACCATAAACACATCAATAAACCTAATGTAGGACAATAACGTCACGATCCAATCGGGAAAGAAGACTTCCCTAACAGGTCAAAGGGGTGGTCCTCCTTAAGACGCTAAAGCATATATAGGCCGGAAATAAAGCTAGATCATGTTGTATTGGGTATATCTTCGTAAACTTGTACACGTCGACCAATTCCCAAACAGCGCTCTGTGCTACCATTAATCATATCTAAACATGATATTTTAGAATAAACATTATGATTTATGATATGGAATTTATAGAGCTTTATAGAATTTTAAGTTCGTCATTGTGTCGGTATTCTCTGTTTTCCTGCACTCTTTTTCCTTGTGGTCTAAATATATTGAGCTGTATCACAGGCAAGGCTAGCACTACCAGCGTCGTGAGAGATACATAATATATATCTGTATTAGAAGACAATTGCAACATTTTGTATTGACTTCTGTAAGGTTTGGTTTGGTTTATTTATGTTTAGCGTCCTATTAACAGCCAGGGTCATTTAAGGACGTGCCAGGTTTTGGAGGTGGAGGAAAGCCGGAGTATCCGGAGAAAAACCACCGGCCTACGGTCAGTACCAGGCAACTGCCCCACGTGGGTTTTCGGGACACCTTAACCACTCGGCCACCGCGACCCCTCTTCTTTAAAGAATCCACAAATCAATTGCAATATGCTGTGTAGACGATGCAAAATGGCAGATAGGGGTATAGAAAAAAAAATCGTTTTAAAACTTAAACTGAACCCTATATGATCTTACTAATGTAATCACTGCTGTACGAAATTGTCCCGTCTGGAAACTTGATTACTAAAACGATTGTACTGCTTATAAATGAATATATATTCACAATACCATTAAACTTCCATAGCATTCTAAAAGCACACATATAAATCAGACAACTACTAGACATATATATAATCAAAATATTTGTGGTTATTTAAATCCCGAGAATAGATTCTAATCCGTACAGAAAACAGACTTGGTCAGTAAGACGTGTTTTAGCCGTCTAGGATATCACGTACATTGTATATGCTTTGTAATTTGAAACATGTTATATTTGCTTTCAGTACATGCTTATTTCTGGGCCTTGAAGCCGTTAGGTACACATGAGTTCAGTACAAACGTGCTATATATATAATACTTCATAGACACAGTTGGAGAGTGATCTCACATAACAGACAGCTACCTCGTAAACGTATGCACAATGCATGAAAGTTCAATTCACAAATTACAACCAAATCCATGTACCTACTAATACTGACATGCTACGACTTGGTACTTGGTTGTACAATTATATTTAGTTAATATACCACTTGTTTAAGTTTGATACAACATAATGACAAACCCACACGCACCGCACACGTACGCTCTCTCACACACAGCCGAAGACATCAATATATTTAAGATTTTTATTAAACACTCAGACACATAAAATATGTGTTACATGAGGAAGCGAACAGATAGGGATTGAACGGTGTTTTATTGCGTTTACGGTGGTATGAACGCAATGGGATACAGACATTGTCTACCATATTGAATATGTCTGTATCTCATTGCATTCATACCACCGTAAACACAATAAAAAACACCGTTCAATGCCTAATATCGCACGAAGAAAATACAAGTCGTGATGTGTTGCGAGTTGGTAGCTACGTCAGGCGTGGTTGCTAAGATAATATAGTTCAAGTGAATCTACGTAAAGACACCAGTATTGTTTACAAAATGAAAAGAAACAACTCAATATTTTTGTTTGATACATTTTACGTTTTCAACAAGACTCACTTGCCATTAGCACTTTGTACAGAGATCATCGGGTAACAGGAGAAAACGCTAAAATTGCGTTGACCAGTCCTTTGAAAATGGCGCCGTCTAGTTGACGTTCCGGTAACGTCACAAAGAGACGACGTCATGATTATGTTACCGATTCCCGCGCTTATTAATCCGCTGAGCCTTTTTTCACTGCTTTACGCTAATTTTAACGCAGTCAGAGTTTACTAAGCTGAAGAAGGGAGTGATGTAAACATATACATTTGATAGAATGAACAGTTGATTTTAGAGCTCTCCAGAAATGAAATACATCTACATATCATTGATTCAGCGAATTTTTATCTTTCAACATATGCACATGTACACACATCCATGTACACACGTGCGCATACAAACTATACATACTAATGCATATAATTAGATACTTTAAACACGCGCCTACACACGCATACATTCAGTATATACATTTGTATAATGATTATGTATATAGTTCGTCTAATATAAATCTCCAGAGTGTTTATAAATGGATATCACTCTCTTATTTAAATCCGATCAGATAAACATTAACATCAAGTTCGATTACATAAGAGGAGACATTTTGGTTAGAAAAATAGATAAACCTGTCAAAACGTGTTGGATGCATAGGGACAAAAAACCTTTTAACTTGTTAATATTTGGGTTTGTATAATAAAAGCGAGGAATAAATTTGTTTCGCAAGGTAGATATAGAAGTATTATTGCAAACAAAAGGTAATTAACTTCATTCCCCAATATTTCCCGCACATAAGTTCCATAAACGATTCTCTCGAGAAATAATGTAACATCTAGTCTACCTGGTTCTATTGGAAATTTCAAATTCGAAGTACGGGGTTTTGTTATAAGTGCTCTGACATGTTCTGACATGTTCTGACACATTTTACAAATATTTTTGAATAGAGTAGAACTGCCCACGAGGTGAGTTAGCAATGTCACAAAACCATCTTTGTATAAACTGGTCAATCTGTCGTTATTTGAAAACATATTTATTAAATCTATCAGGCATTTGTATTTTGTTATCAAATATAAAGGAAAATCCAGTTTCGTAAAAATACTTTGTAAATATCTAACCCGTTTGAACGAAAAAGCAGCGTCATTTTGCAAATGTAACGCTAACTGGAGTAAAATACTACTTAGTTTATTTCCGTTGCTTATCAGTCTATTCCAAAAGCCTGCCATTCTAATTAACGTTTATTTCTAATGGTAAGCGACCTAGCTCGCCATAGATAATACAATTGGGGTAGTAGACCTGACTTTCAGAATTCTTTTACAGAACTTAAGATGAACCTGTTCAGTCATTTTCAAATTTTCTAATCCCCATATGTCCGATCTATATAATAGAATCGGTTCTACTAACGAATCGGAAAGTTTTAATTGTATATCTATTGGAAGTGAAAGTTTTTTCTGTGCCTGATCAATCAATCTACACCTCGCGTTGACAAAGTCGCCATTGTAATTAAACGTTTTTCCTAAGTAAGTAAAATTTTCTACAATTTTTAGAGTTTCATTGTGCATTACGAATACATGATTATGTTCACTTTTTATTACAAAATACCATGACTTTGTTTTATTTACATTGATTAAAGCTAGTATTTACCAGGGTTACAACCTAATACAAAGAAGTGCGTACCGAAAATTTAAATGTAGAATGGATTATTTAACTCTTTGATATTTTTTACTCTAAGTTACTGAATGAGTTTGAATACTCTAGGTATTTTAGTACACATAAAAAGGACACTTTAAAATGGAACAATAGTCATCCTCAATGTCTCACATGAAGTACAAACCATACTTTCTCTGAGTGTATTGTTATACCTTCCACTGTTAATTTTAGCTGATGTGATGACAATCTTAATTTTGATATACTTTTCTTGTACCTATGGTTAAAGGTTTTCCTTTAAAAAAATGCAAACCTATCATTGTATACTAAATGTTTATAAAGATAACCTTTTGCGGTGTTTCGAATATTGCACTGCAATTTCGAACCTAGTTTGCGTCGAATTTATTCTAAACCAGTTTGTTTATCATTTTTCTATTACGACCAATATTCCATAAGTAGGTCTACCCTAGCCCTGATCTACCTTAATAAATACAAGTTTTCTAAAAGTATATCATATGACAACTTTCTATTATTTTGTAGATCGTGGTGTAGGTAGACCAATGGTACGGAGTGCTCTGGACTATAGTAATGCTTACTGATACCATAACACGTCCAGCCAACTAAACGATAGGAAAGTCATAGCAACCGATTCCGGGAGACCACTTATCCTCAAGGCGGAAACGACCGTCTCCTGCCAGAAAAAATGACACACGGTGACGAAGACAACACCCAAATCCAGGTATGAATATGAATTAATTTACACCATATAGTCTCAACAACTCTTTGTTTGGTAACTGGATACAAAACACTTTTGCAAATAGTTTTACTAATCCATGAAATGCTGCTTCTGATAATATAGCTAGTTGGATACGATACATAATTAAATTAAAGTACGCTACATTTGTATTTACAGTCATGTCATATTGTGGTGTTTTCCCAACAGTCCATCCCCCCCCCCCCCCCCCCCCCCAAACCCCCCTGCCCCCCCTCTCGGTCGAGGGGCGGGACCCAGTATCGGAGAGCGGAGTAGATGCTATTACCCTTCTTTTGCCAATTTGGGAGGCAAACTATCATACATGAAATATTGGTCAAATATTGGTCAAATATTGAAATTAAGGTAAGTCATGATCTGGGACTATATCCTCGTCTTCATATAATCTTCGCTAATCTAAGGGCGTAAAACTACTAACCGGCGATTGGGTGGTCGGGTGGCACAGTGGTAACACACTTGCCTGTCACCTGGGTGGCAGGGGCTCGATTTCCCTATCGGACGTGAAAAGGTATGGGGTCACCTGCCCGACCACATGGGTTTTTCTCCGGGTACTCCTGTTTCCTCTCACAGTAAGACCCCTCGCGCGCTTCCGTCCGGGCCACCACGAGTGATTTATATAAGTTGATACAACTTGTTTCGCAATTGTTTATGCTTTCCATTGATGGTTTCTGTGTAGTTCCAGATATTTTAGATAGTGTCTTTAAATCAAGATCAGAGGTGAGCACAGTAACACCCGAACAGAATATACACTTCAGGTAATATGCATATTGCCCAACCGGAATGAAGTCGTTTACCGCCACAATATCATCGCCGAACCTAAAGATACTTCACAGAAGTCATTACGACTTAAATCGATGTCGACCAGTAATTCCAGTGATACTGTCATTTATGATTAATATCTCGATATGAATTTTACCTTTTTTTTTCACAAGCATTTTTATTGGCTTAAAGATATACATGTACGTAATCAGCCCACAACAGAAAAAAATGTCGTCACCATTTGGTGATGCAGCGACGTAATCATTTTTAAGAGAGAGTCCATCAATAATTAAACTTTCCCGCGTTTCGCTAGTATACGTGAAATACGTCACGTGATACAGGTGAGATCAGGTAGTGTAGTAGAGACTAATATCATTATCTAGCTGCCAGTCGTACAGACAACACCTAAAATTGGCTTCCTTTTTTTGTTTGGAATTAGTAAGGATAACTAATTTGCAATGCACTTATTTTCATTTGCTTTTTAACTCATTAATAATTTACATCCATGTCTTCCAGAGTATATATATATATATATACATTACAAATGTACATTACAAATGTACTCCATTATCCATATATACATATTATGATAATTTTTTTATCTCTGGTTTTTAGCACAGTACTGGATCATTTAGCTTATTTTTGATAGTTAATGGCGCTTGTCCGAAGTGTAGGTGTTGTACATGTATGTGTATGTATTGTAAACTTGTTTTTTTTTATCTATAATGCACCACAGTGCAAAACACGATGTTCATTATGGCATATGATGAACGTTGGGGGGTATCATTTTTTATCGAATTTTAATATAGTCCCCCAAAACGCCTGATAATGTTTTATACACACTAGAGAGGGTCTAAATACACGTAGAGTGTAAATAATTCTCAGGTCCCTATGAATAAAAAAATATTCAAGTTAACCCTTGGCTTGAAGAGTTGTTCTTGAGCATGTGAACTTAAGTTTTGTATACCAATTAGAGCGAAACTGCTATTTTCATATTATTACATATACATTCTTTGTAGTCACAGTTACATATGGTGTATACTGGGTGTCGCCACAATTCTAAACTCGACACAACCGTGTATATCTGTCTGGATTTGTTCTTAGCGACTACCAAGGAATTGAAGTAAGTAAAGCGAATTTATCTCCCCTATATGGACCGTAGTGTTGAACTATGGTTTTAGATTTGGTCAGATACAAATGCAAATGAAATCAAACTTTATTAATTTTACAACAATCATAAAAAAGTTATGTACCTTATATTTATTATCAGGGGCCGCGGTGACCGAGTGGTTAAGGTTTACGTCTGGTAGTTAGATAATAATAGTCCCTACTAGACTACCTGATCTCACCACAGGCGCTTGCATAGAAAATATGACTTGCAATTTTTTTTTGATATGACAGTGGTATGTGTAATATGTTAATCTGAAGCTTGTACTTAACAGATTACACATACCACTGTCATATCAAAAAAAAATTGAAAGTCATATTTTCTATGCAAGCGCCTGTGATCTCACCTGTATCACGTGGCGAATTTCACGTACTGTATACAACATTTTCCCGGCTGATACTAAGGTGACACTTTATCACTAGCCCTCCACCTCTGGTTTGCGAATTCGAAACCTACGTGGGGAAGTTGCCAGGTACTGACCGTAGGCCGATGGTCCTTAATTGACCTTGGCTGTTAATAGGACGTTAAACAAAAACAAACAAACAAACAAATTATATTTATTATCACTGTCGGCTCATGTCGATACACACAGACTGTCTTGAAGTGGATGTACGGGTACGTTACACAGGTACTGGTATCCCTACTTTACACGGACACGTATTAGGGTTGTAATGCATCAGAAGATTGCACCGTTCAACCATATCATACGTTGTACAGGTTGCAAAACCAACTTAATTGTGCCATTATGGACATTCACATTTTGATATTGGCCTATATCGCCCCAATATGACATGGTTAAGATCATCCGGATGGCTGGGGACTTCCCTGTCACCCTCTCAAGGTAAAGGGATGCTTATTTTTCACCCATCATACTATTCTATTTATGCATGGTCTAATCTAATAATATTATAATTCAGTTGACGACGTTCATTTTAGTTCTGCCTGGTTAATTTTGATATCTGGCGTGGGCGTGTTGATGGAGGATTGCTTGGTGTAACAATATTATTCAAATAAATAATTTATATTTAACATTTAATGTATGGAGTGAAGTTTTCAGCCAATGATCCAAATACTTGTTATGTTTCAAATTTATAAAACCTTACTATTTACATGTATACCCTACCAAGTGACAAAGCTAAATTAAGTTGGATATAATTATGTATACACAAGCGGATTTCTATCTTGAAATTTATTATTGATAACTGAATTTGAAAATACGTATGAAGAAAAATATTCTAAATATTAATTTACTAGGTGATTTTTAGCTTTGTTAATAAGTTTGAGTGTTGAGTTAAAGAAGCCATTGATACACTAACGAGTTTTTAGAGTACTGGATCATCAATGAATGCCAGATGTAATTAGATGATCATGTGTATAATTTGTATGATTATTCTATACCCAATGACTAGGTTAACCAAGAGTGTGTTATGATTAATGTACGGCTAGTCAGTATGATACTATTTAGATTGTTCTGTTGATCTTTAATATTTGTTCTGCTATACAGCTGGGCAATTCAATCTTATTTGTATATGCTTTAACTGTTGATATATCACAATAATTAAGGGTACACGCATGCTGAATCGATGATGAAAATGTTTTTACATTAATATTTATCATCCCTTTTTTCTATAAATAGATTTTCGTCGTTATCGCTCTACCAACTTGGTTGATTATCGGTATAACAGTTTTGTTTTAGTTTAAACTCTTACAGCTATCATCTCTTGTTAGAACTTTTTTGTTTTGTGATAAGACAATGTCCTTTCTATCTTTTATTGTGTAACGTTCAGTGTTGTATAGCGAGGTGATTCATATCGATTCAAATGACATACACCCTAGGTTCGTATATGCATTACTATAAGTGCAAATAGATAAAATCAACACGGTAGGGAAATGAAATTCCTCTAATGTTTTCAGGCTTGAACTTGGAGGCCATCTTCAGGCGAGTGTTTATGATGTCGAGGCAGAGACTTGTATATATTGTGATATACAAGTCTCTGGTCGAGGTACCGACTTAATGACGTAGATGGTAGCAGACTTGATAGCTGTATTGATATATATACCTATATATTCGAGTAAATTCTTTAGAGCCGTCTATCCAAACTTTGAATGTTTTTTTTTAAAGAAAAATGAACAAAGAAAGATTATACAATATTTCACCCGTGTGTTAATACGTTATAGGCTCAATTATTATCCTATTATTGTTTGAATTGCCGGTAACCCAAGTGAAAGGGCTTGTATAGAAACATCTCTATAACCTGTTCTTCAATTCCCATCAATCGCTCGATTTGATAAAACATTTTGAAATGAATCAAAAAGGAAGTTGACGACATGACATCATTGTATTGTTGCCAACACGCAACACGTGATATCTGTCACAGCCTAGGGGCTGACAGAGAAATATCAAACAGATAAAATATAAGGCTATTAGTAATATAATTCCCCCTACCCTTTCACTGAAGATGAGATTCACAAAATTGAACTGTACAGCAGGGAATTCCTGCAAGAAATCCCTCTAAAACGTCTGAAGATGCTCAGTGAATTAGATATAGAGGAGAAAGGCAGACCTCCCAGCCCCTGACTTTTAATCATTTGCTATTATCGCTTAAAATGATCACACCACTCTTAAGGGAGATACTGAACAATTTTATTATTTTTTAATCCAGTGTAAATAAGTCCGGAAGTGTACATACCTGTATAGACTTTTAATTACCTTCAATTACATACGGCTACATAAGCTGTAGTGGTGGCTCGCAAAGTCAACGAGGGAATCTACCAAAGAACCTGAACCTGAATGGCAGAGAAACGTTCAGTCCGAGGTGTAATATCCTTGATCGTCTAACCCTCGATTCCAGACGATCTAGACTATCATCAAGAGAGCTTGAGATTTCTCTGTGGCATTCTCAAGGAGGGAAATGATTATTATTCTCTGATCATACAATTTTATTTGATGAAGGTTACGTTGTTCAGATGACAAAAAAAAAAAAGCAAAAAAAGCCGAAGGCCTAGGGCAACAGCTCCATAGCACTTCCCTGCTACATCGGAGCAATGATTTGATTGTTCCTCCTATACCGTTGAATAAATGAGTTATTACCTGACTCTCTGTTTAAGGAACTGTTCCATGATTTAAAGAAGGAAGAATAAAAAATGGAAGGCATTTTATCAACACAAATTGTTTATCCTTGTTTTGCCGCTGTAACAATTCAATGAACAATGCATTTTGATTCGTATACATTTATTCAAATGTTAAATTAAGTTGACATCGCTTTTTCTGCAGGATGTGAGTCCCTGCAAAAGACATATTAAATAATTTTTTAGAATTTATTTAAGTATCAAACGAATCGTACAACTTGTGTAAATACTGTTTTGTCAGAGGATGTTTGTGGTTGACACGAGCTTTCCCTTTTTTCTTTGGATGGTTGTCTCTTTTCTCAGTGTTTGTGTAATCTCCATATTCTCCATTAATAATTCAAGATCTTCCAATGCATCTCTTAACCTACAGCTGTCAGTCGCCATGACAGACGTCAACAAACTATCAGGATCGAGAGGACGCTTGAATAGGGGGCCCCAGACGGGATATCTTTACCAGGTTTCAGCATTTGTATGTTTCTTTTTTCATAAAGACGGTTAAAATACTTAATATAACTTAAATTGAGAATCGGGTAATAACTGTCGACTATATTCTTAATGTAAATCAAAACCGGTAAAATACATTAGCAGGCAGTGCTTATAAAATCAACAACTCTGTGTCTCAGCCTGGTGTTTTTAATTTTAAACTGTGTTCATCAGACAGAACAGATTCTGCATGTAAGAGAATGAAAAGCGGAACCATGGCTCTTGTCCGATCTGATGCTCATCCTAGGACCCTTAATCCTTTAACTGTTTCAAAGATGTTCTTACATTCCTTATCGGAATATAACTTAATTCATGTACTACTTGGTGGTAATCTTCCCTACAGATTAAGTCCAGCTGATCATGTGATATTTGTACTGCATAGTGCTATTTTTGTTGACAAAATGTTGCTGTTATATCAGCATTAATAGTGTAATACACGTATGGCATAAAATGTTTTTTTTATATGAGTAGTGCCGAGTTAATAACTGTTTAATTGATTTATCAATTATTTATTTATTATTATTAGATCACTCCTTCGTGTGTGTTAATAATGCGTGTGAAAGCCTGAGATGACTTTGCTAGTAGGGCGCTCCTCAACCGCTGGAAACCTCAGGCTTCACATGCATTGTAATGATTTTGTATTATTTGCTACTTACGTGATCTTTCTTTCTGTAGTTATGTAACTATTTCATAATGTATTACTTTACCCCGTCATCTCTGTAATTAATTGATGTGTGTATGTTCATTCAATTACCAATTGATGACACTTGATTTGTATTTTGACAACAATGTATATTCCTTTTTGTAACTCTTCAATTTGGAGGAAATAAAGAAATAATATAAAGTTTTTTATGTTCCTCAAACTTAAAAATAACAAAATGCATATAGACATTGAAATGGCCACCATAAGTGACATTTTAATAATAATTCTAGAACAGTTAAAACAATTACATAACAAAGCATAAATTCAAAGTAATTTTTTCCCCCACAAGTAAGTTACATTACATTTCGCCTGTAAAAATCCGCCACAAAAGTGTGTATATCTGTATAACAGATAAACACAACTTTACCCACAGAAATAGAGAAATAAAGGACATTACAGTGTACTATATATGACGTAACATTATTGTGTACTATATATGACGTAACATTATTGTGTATTATATCTAACGTAACATTATTGTGTATTATATCTAACGTAACATTATTGTGTACTATATCTAACGTAACATTACATTGTACTATATCTAACGTAACATTATTGTGTACTATATCTGACGTAACATTATTTTGTACTATATCTAACGTAACATTATTGTGTACTATATCTAACGTAACATTATTGTGTACTATATCTAACGTAACATTATTTTGTACTTTATCTAACGTAACATTACAGGGTACTATATCTGACGTAACATTATTGTGTACTATATCTAACGTAACATTATTGTGTACTATATCTAACGTAACATTATTTTGTACTATATCTAACGTAACATTATTTTGTACTTTATCTAACGTAACATTATTGTGTACTTTATCTAACGTAACATTATTGTGTACTATATCTAACGTAACATTATTGTGTACTATATCTAACGTAACATTATTGTGTACTATATCTAACGTAACATTATTGTGTACTATATCTAACGTAACATTACAGTGTACTATATCTAACGTAACATTATTGTGTACTATATCTAACGTAACATTATTTTGTACTATATCTAACGTAACATTATTGTGTACTATATATGACGTAACATTATTGTGTATTATATCTAACGTAACATTATTGTGTACTATATCTAACGTAACATTATTGTGTACTATATATAACGTAACATTATTGTGTACTTTATCTAACGTAACATTACATTGTACTATACCTAACGTAACATTACAGTGTACTATATCTGACGTAACATTATTGTGTACTATATCTGACGTAACATTATTGTGTACTATATCTAACGTAACATTACAGTGTACTATATCTAACGTAACATTATTGTGTACTATATCTAACGTAACATTATTGTGTACTATATCTAACGTAACATTACATTGTACTATATCTAACGTAACATTACAGTGTACTATATCTAACGTAACATTACATTGTAATATATCTAACGTAACATTATTGTGTACTATATCTAACGTAACATTATTTTGTACTATATCTAACGTAATATTATTTTGTACTATATCTAACATAATATTATTGTGTACTATTTCTAACGTAAAAATCTTTTGTACTATATCTGACATAACATTATTTTGTACTATAGTTGACTGGACATTACATTGTACTATTTAGAATATGTTACAATCGATGGTCAATTCATTCATTTTTTCTCGTTTTTTGTAATCTATCTTTGATCTCGATTAAACACCGACAAAATATGAACTTAAAAAACTTACACGGAAAAACCTTTAACAAGTACAAATAAGACTACGGTATCGGGGAAGGATTGTGTTCTGTTTTATCGACGACATCCGACATTCAAATATGGATCAAATCTGGGTTATGTCACATTCTCAAAACGAGAATTATGGTGACAACAACGGAACCACCAGGCATTTCAGCATCCAACTTGAATTCATTGTGTTTCACATACAGCCCATTGTCATCTTTAACCCGCATCTCTCGAACCCCTGTAACAAGACTGACAGCACTGATGTAAAACACGGAACAGACACCCGATATATCATACATGTACATAAATGATTTAGTTACACCATATACAAGTACTGCAAAGTTCCTTTGTAAAATTTCCACACTTCTAACATATACATACACACACTCGCAAGTCAGAATGTGGTGGTCTGTGTAACAGAGGCTGTCCTCCAATCAGCCAACAACCATCGACATAACCTATAGTAACATGTAGGATCCAGCCATCTATATTGTCTTCTCAGATATTCGGTTATACTTATAAAGATGCCCTATACATCTGCCCAAAAAGACTGCTGAAGTTGCCCACAAAGGATAATGTAGATAAAGTTTCTGAAACAGTACATAGGGGAATACAGTCGCCCACACTGTTGCTCACAAAGGACTTCTCTTCAGAAATAACAGATACATATTTTGCTGGCCACACACTCCACTGTATTAATCGGTTCACATTGAAAATGTAGCACCATGTGAATAGGAATGTGACACTATCTTAAACGGAAAACGATGCGGCAACATCTAACTACCATCGAGGAATTTCTAGACACGGGATGAGTGTTAATTAGATTTGATGGTAAGGGTTGGTTATTCATTAGTATGCCTTGTAATTTAATTGTACTTTCACGACTGGTGCCGTGTTAAACCTTACCTTGTTTACATTTCCAATGTTTTTTGCACCTTCAAAATCCCATCCCGAAATTCATACAACTCTGTTACAGTTAAAATGTATCATTTCCATTTTTCAGTCGGACTTTATTTGATATATATGTTCATTATTTTAATGAGTGTTACTCGACGATAGACTAATAGATAACATGCAAACATCAGTGTATATGTAGAGGGACCGCGGTGGCCGAATGTTAAAGCTGTCCCCACAGTTTACTACTAGCACTCCGCCACTTGGTCACGAGTTTCTGTAAAACCTGTAATATGTTTTAGTAGTGAAACTGTCAGAATAACGTCAGGAATACAATATCAGGAATACAAGATGTACCTATGGTATACAACACCTCTGACCCGTACTAAATTAACATTTAAATTTAACTAGAAGTTGTGCTGTTCACGATATAATGGATTGAATAAAACGCATTCTACAAGGAGAACGATAGACATTGGAAGCTCCATTTAAATACCATTATATAGCGCAGGGAATACGGGCTATCGGCATGTTTAACGGCTAGGTGTTAAGGGGTATACAGGTAAGGGAGGGAGACAAGTCGTTGCAAGTATACCATACCTAGATAAGTGGACTCCTAATTATGGTCTTATGGAAACAGTTTTTTAGGATCCGTTTTTCTAACAATACATTTAAATAATCCAAATTATTCATCATGTTTGCTTCAAATTATTTCTTTATATTTTGAGATTTACTTCATTGCATTTCCCACAGAATAGAGAAAAAACAATATTAATCAATTAATGATCCACCGAACGCGTCAGAAGTCCGCACATGCGTGATGCAGTATGTCAACAGTATTCACATAGGATCCTGTCAGTAGACGATTGTAAAGCAGACTTCTACCATCAGAGTAGGTCCCTGTCACGTTTCTTATATTCTAGTTCGCCGATTATTGACACAAATGAAGTTAATTTAGAGCGATATCATAGTGGATATTAGCAGACGAATTTTGAAAACGCAACAGTAAGTGAAATAATTATTCTTTTTAAAACACCAGCTTCACACCACAGTTTCCTCTGCTTCGTAGGTATGTTGATAGATGTTTGTCGACGTTTGTTATAAATCAATAGTTACACAGCCTACACATCAACTTGATTAGTGGTATATAATGAAAACAGCCGATCTATATGATACATAACGATTTCCTCATTTTAACTCAGGATCCGGTTATTGTATATGTTTTGTGCAGTTATCGATTTGTTGACAAGCAGTTCTATGACCGAGAAAGATAATGTAACGCTGTTAACTGTATTATAATTCTAATGAGCATGTTGTTTTTTCTTACCTGGTATGTTTCACCTGGGAGTGTCAGGACAGATGTGATGGTAGGTACCTAAGTGTGTCAAAGGGTGTGTCAGGACAGATGTGATGGTAGGTACCTAAGTGTGTCAAAGGGTGTGTCAGGAATGATGTGATGGTAGGTACCTAAGTGTGTCAAAGGGAGTGTCAGGACAGATGTGGTGGTAGGTACCTAAGTGTGTCAAAGGGTGTGTCAGGACAGATGTGATGGTAGGTACCTAAGTGTGTCAAAGGGAGTGTCAGGACAGATGTGGTGGTAGGTACCTAAGTGTGTCAAAGGGTGTGTCAGGACAGATGTGATGGTAGGTACCAAAGTGTGTCAAAGGGGATGTCAGAACACATGTGATGGTAGGTACCAAAGTGTGTCAAAGGGTGTGTCAGGAACAGATGTGGTGGTAGGTACCAAAGTGTGTCAAAGGGTGTGTCAGGACAGATGTGGTGGTATGTACCAAAGTGTGTCAAAGGGTGTGTCAGGACAGATGTGATGGTAGGTACCTAAGTGTATCAAAGGGTGTGTCACGGCAGATGTGATGGTAGGTACCTAAGTGTATCAAAGGGTGTGTCAGGACAGATGTGGTGGTAGGTACCAAAGTGTGTCAAAGGGTGTGTCAGGACAGATGTGGTGGTATGTACCAAAGTGTGTCAAAGGGAGTGTCAGGACAGATGTGGTGGTAGGTACCTAAATGTGTCAAAGGGTGTGTCAGGACAGATGTGGTGGTAGGTACCAAAGTGTGTCAAAGGGTGTGTCAGGACAGATGTGATGGTAGGTACCAAAGTGTGTCAAGGGGATGTCAGAACACATGTGATGGTAGGTAACAAAGTGTGTCAAAGGGGATGTCAGGACAGATGTGATGGTAGGTAACAAAGTGTGTCAAAGGGTGTGTCAGGACAGATGTGATGGTAGGTACCAAAGTGTGTCAAAGGGGATGTCAGAACACATGTGATGGTAGGTAACAAAGTGTGTCAAAGGGGATGTCAGGACAGATGTGATGGTAGGTAACAAAGTGTGTCAAAGGGTGTGTCAGGAACAGATGTGGTGGTAGGTACCTAAGTGTGTCAAAGGGAGTGTCAGGACACATGTGATGGTAGGTAACAAAGTGTGTCAAAGGGGATGTCAGGACAGATGTGATGGTAGGTAACAAAGTGTGTCAAAGGGGTAACAGGACAGAGTTTCATACTTGTTTGTACTTGTGTTTTGTAACGGTTTATTTTGTCTCCGTGTCAATCGATTTAATGGAACCTTGAGTTCATATTAACATATTTGTGTGTATTATTTTCAATTTTCTGTATTGAACATGATCTACTCATTTTCACGATCATTAATATTTATACTGGTAGATTCATAGTGATGATACACAGTATTTATACCCAGCAGTCAATCCACACTCCTACTAGTATTAGTAGTACGTTTTACCTAGAGGTAGATCACGCACTTTTCCATTCTAGACGTTTTTAGATATAAATTTTATTTGTAAATCTATTTTTTCAAGCTTCTTTTGTAACGCAGTCCACTTTTCAAATCGATCGGTCAACCAAGATGGCCACCACGGCCTCTGATTGGATAAACATTTTGAAAATCTACTTCGCTATAATTCTTTTACTATTGCATATAATATATGGTTTCAAAAAAGTCGAAATTAAAAGCTAAATGGCTGCCACAGAGATGACTTCTGTTTGGATTGAATTTAGATATTCAATTTTGATGAAATTTGGAATGTACGTACACCATGGGACATCAGTGACCTCAGTTTTACATTTTAATATAATGGCTGCCATTTCCTAGTCTATGATTGCTCGAAATTTAGATATCGTCCTCCTTTTATGGAATTTGGTATGCAGGTGTACATGTAGTATTGTACTTCAAAAACAATGGCGGCGTTCATTGTTGGAAAACAGAAAATGGCCGCTATTGCCTGGTCTCTGTTTGGACGAAATTTGAATATTGTCCGATTTTGGTGAAATTTAGTACATAGATACATCATGGGACACTGGTCACTTTCGTTTCGTTTCCTTAGTTTCACATTTTAACAAAATTCACTGGCCTCGGATTGATTGAAATTTATATATTGATCGATTTTCATAAAAAAAAATCGTATATAGGGGATTGTGAATTCAAAGGAATGGGTTTCATTGCCATAGCAATCATACCGAGGCTTCTGAATGGTCGAAATTGGGATATTTTTTCGATTTTGATGAAAATTGGTATAAAGGTGTTGTAGGGAACTGCGAATTCAACTGCATGTGCTATTTTATTTTAATGCTGTCGTAGTATAACAAATAATTGGTCATGTATTAATATAAAATTGGGGTTCGTTTGGCCCCGACACCATGTCCGACCAGTTTATGATGAAACGGAAACAGATAACGAGTCGGATATCGAAGCGGAAAATGAAACTCATCAATAAAGTCGACAAATATGATAACCGGTAGCTATTCTTAAGATAGAGACGTTTTCAAGCAGATTTCGTAAATATTGTCTAAGTTGACAATACAATGAGAACAATAACGGCGGAATGTCATAATTGTGATAAATTTATCATTTTACTAATTCTATACATAGTTCACATTCTGAAATACACTTTTGTTTTGTATACAGAATAAATAAAAAATAAAATGCGGTTTCAAGATTTGTGTGTATACATATTACATACATAACACAACTGAATTAAATAAATTGTACATGAAATGATACAAAATCACACTCAACGAACCGGCTAAATCAAATTATGTACTTCCGGTGGAGTCCGGCTTATACAGAGTTTACTATAAATACATATATCATGCGCATGACATTTCTGGTTCAGTATTGAAGTTACCGATATATTGTGTGGTCTTAGGTATCTGGGAGCCATACACGGAAGATATCTGGTAAATAAGCTAAATTTAAATACGGGATTGATAAAGTACTGGTGGTAATTGACTGACCATTCGTGTCGCTTTACTTACGTTATCAAATTATTATTCTTTCTAAAAACTGAAATATGGAGATCGACCTAGATCAAGACACGAAGAGTACCGCAAACAGAATAATTCTTCCTATGTAAACACGGACCTGATCCTGTTCACAATATGTTGTCTTCTCTACATAATGTATAGATATGGTGTGTGAATATTTGCTATGAG
Organism: Pecten maximus; assembly: GCF_902652985.1. NCBI lineage: Eukaryota > Metazoa > Mollusca > Bivalvia > Pectinida > Pectinidae > Pecten > Pecten maximus. The sequence continues at coordinate 25,938,925 of NC_047021.1, read as the reverse complement.
TAGTCCTTGTGTGTTCTTTGACATATGGCTATTCTTCATAAAACAGGCCCTGTTATTCAGTGCCTACTGATCGCTAAATATTCAATAATGGTACAAAAGTGACATTCCGTGCAAAACGATATTAGTCCTGTTTTAAAGGTCATGAATAGGGAGTAAAATCTTTTCATTCTGACAAGAAGTATATATACGAACCATTCATTGGAGAACTGTACATTAAAGGATAATCCATTTCACTGTTCATGGTCATATTCGCCACCGGTTTGAACACAAAAGAATATACTTTCAAGCACGTGATATAGGTAACGTTAAATCTTCGTGCTTGTTGCCACTTATGGGAAACTAAAACGAGAAATTCATACCAACCGTTAATTATCTATTGGATTCCGTAGACTATGTCCGTTTCGTCGTGAAGGGATTGAGAAGGTCGAGTCCAGGTATGAGCCATTTACCATGGCTTTAAACATTCTTGTGTTCCATTTCTCTTTGTCGGTGTAAGTGTTTCAAATGCATATGAGCCATTACGTATTCTATGTGCCTATGTCACATGGACTGTGTCCTTCCAAACTCCTGTCGTGTATGCATGACTTAACATGAGATTATGTTTAAATTGTAGATGCGCTGGAAGCTGAAGAACGTATTACCAGGGAAAATGGTCAGGCGATGTAATGACAGTCTGTTGAAGTTTGGACTATTGGGTTTCCTTGGCTTGTTTATTATTTACTTGCAGTACAAGCCTGCTCCTGTAACAGGTATGTTAATTAACATTTATTTGTATATCGCTTGTAATATTCGAACAAGGTGTCATCTCTAGATCTATTCCTATAGATTAATACAATAACTCTTATGTTTTCAATGCTAATTGATCTATATGTAATTACGTCATCAATTGTCAATGTGAAGATCGTGCAAGTCAGAACTTGTTTCCGTATCATCTTATATTAGCATAATTTGCATACGAGTACAAACTAAATATTTGTGTTTAAAACTATACTTAACCTAAAGGAGCTAGTGGATAAAGAGATGGCGGGGTTTTAAACTTTGTATAGTGATGTATGTACTTGAATGTTAATAAAAATACTATTTAAACTAAACTTTGTTCAATATAATGGCGACATTTTTCAGGATTTGACATGTTCTCAGGGTTGTTAAATCCTTGAGGTAACAATCATATTACTTGTTTGTTTAGGTACCTAGCTCACCACATATCTCTATTTGTAGAGAACAATGCCATTCTTTGTCAAGGAATATGAAGCATGCTCAGATCAAATCAATTCTGAAATGATTGTATGGACATTATGATGTTGTTGATATATAATTTAGTGATAATAAAGCCTTGTCTAGGTTTACACCTAACTTATCAACCCATCTACAGCTATGGCACTTTTTTGATTGTTGCATGTTATGATAAATTAATTCGATTTTGTATATTATATCCGGTAACATTTACTGCGATTCATTTATAGATTGACGAGGATTTAATTTTCAGTTGTCAATTATTGTATCGCGTACGAAGCATGGCGAACACTAATGGGCCGCTTTATTCGTCGTCACGCGTCATCAACGTCGTAGTCGTCAGTTACTTTATTTATGGGACATTTTCCCCTACAGTTTTATTGTGTTATGTGGCTTTATGTATAAAAGATAACAGATCAAGTTCAAACATGTCAGCATCCTTTTTTTTATTAAGTAATGAGAGTTATAAAATAATATCTTTTTAACTGTTTTCCGGAGTTTTTAGGTCACTAAATTGACGACTTCTAATCGCCCTTTTTCTGTCGGAGTTCATGACCTTGACCTACTTTCAAAGTAACGATGTCAAATGTGTTAAATATTAAAACGACTTCTCAGTAACCGAGCGGCCAAGGGTCATGGTATTTGGCTAGTAGATCTAGTATGCTCGGACAAATGTCTAACGAAATAGTTAAAACGAAAAACCTTGACCTACTTTCATGGTCATATGTGTTTTAATATTGAACCGACCTCTTCTCAATAATCAAGAAGCGCTTTTGCACAGAAATTAATGGTAAACGACCCATACATATTAAGAAACTTTAGTGAATAACCTTTACAAATTTTATATTTTTTTCCCCTGCGTTTATAGTTTTTAAGCCGGTGAGAATGAATAACAGGATAATTTATAGATATATCAGTTTCTCATACCTTTGCATATGTAAGATACATTTTTCTCTTACCCTAGACAGAGATGTCCGCAGTTTTACCGGGGTGAGATTTTCTTATCTCACTCTAGGGAAAAGACAAGCTGCACGTGTTTTTTGAACGTGCTCTTGTTCTCGATAGGATGACGTCACTATGACTCGACTCGGAACGTTTGAATGTTAATATCAGTATTATTCACAAAACAAATTAAAATAAGTATTAATTATCAGAGATAATTGAGTGTTTGGTGTTCTTTTTGACACGCATCAACATCGTAAGGTGTAAAGCGTCTGCTGCAGCCTTATCACTACAGTCATCCGCCGTCCACGTGTTGTTGTTTACATAGGTTTGGATTTGGTTCACACTACGATTGGAAAACAGGATAAGAGAAAAAAAATCATTCACCCCTTTTTTGGGATGAGATAGGGGGATCTCAACCCTCGGCAAGCCTCGTGTTTGGGAATTTAAAAATCTCCCCCCTCGGGTTGAGATCCCCCTATCTCATCCCAAAAGATTCTATTATTACCATGTGGAACACCCATGTGGGATTGATATAATCTTTCATCCCCTTTGGAGTGAGACAGAGGAATCTCAACCCGAGGGGAAGATGTCTAAGTTTCCAAACACGAGGGTTGCCGAGTGTTTGGCAGCTTAATTATTTTACCCCGAGGGTAGAGATTCCCCTGTCTCACCTCCATGGGGGTGAATGATTATTTTTCTCTTATTCAGTTTATCCTCTTATGTATCTAATATTGACGTTACAACAATGCAAGGAAATGTTGATGTGACGTGATTTAATTGTCGACGTGACGTCATTGTACTGTTGCCGTGACGTCACGGTATTGTTGACGTGACGAAAAATTGTTGAGAACGTGAAAAGAGCGCGTGTAGCTTGTCTTTTTCCTAAGGTGAGATTCTTCTAAGGTGAGATAAGAATCTCACCCCAGTAAAATTGCGGATATCCTTGTCCAGGGGCCGCGGTGGCCGAGTGGTTAAGGTGTCCCGACACTTTATCACTAGCCCTCCACCTCTGGGTTGCGAGTTCGAAACCTACGTGGGGCAGTTGCCAGATACTGACCGTAGACCGGTGGTTTTTCTCCGGGTACTCCGGCTTTCCTCCACCTCCAAAACCTGGCATGTCCTTAAATGTCCCTGGCTGTTAATAGGACGTTAAACAAAACAAACCAAACAAACCAAATTGTCCAGGGTAAGAGAAATCTCTATTCCACATAGGTGCACCGAGTGACCTCAGGTCCGTCATTTTGTTTATGTGTCATTTAAAAAAAATACTTGTGATCATTGACCTATTAATTCAGTCACATTGTTACTGTTTGTGGAGAATTTATTTTTTATAGCGGAAGACTAGATAGTTTTCGTTGTGCAAGCAAGCATAGGCGGAGTAATATTTCAAATATGTGATTGGTTTTATTGTCAGGCACCGGGAAAAAAACAAAGGTTCTATACGGTTTCGCCATGTTGGATCGATTTCCCCATGCATTTTACGAAAAGGGTGTGAGAAAAATAGTCCATCATATGTTAGGTGGGCTAGGAAAATTCTACCCTCGGGCTTAAAATGTGGGGTCAGAACCTCGGCAAGCCTCGTTTCTGACCCAAAATTCTACACCCGCGGGTAGAATTTCCCTATGCCACATACCTACATATGATGGACTCTATTAATCTTGAAGAAAGGGATTAAACACATATAATTCAATTTTGTATGTTATACCTCCATAACAAAATTTTTGACGTTGCGAAATGTAACGTCATTTTTGATTGGCTGATGACGTGGCGTAATAATTTATCACAGAAAAGAGTTCGCCAAAGAAAGTGAAATATCTTGGTGTGTATAAGACGAAATTAAATTATAAGAATTAACATTAATTATTTTTTCTGTTATACAGTCATAACATAAACAAACTGGAGTGTACTCTATTCATAAACTGCTTCGCGGTTTATTTAGAGTACACTCCAGTTTTTTCTGTTATGACTGTTTAACAGAAAAAATAATTGATGTTAATCTTTAAATAAAACCTATTTATTTGCAGTTATTACACGAGTACTGATACAATGGCAATCCGATACGGTGTCATAGGAAATTGATAGCCAGTGGAAAAGTTCAATGCACATACACGATCTGTTATAACTAGGTAGCACAGGCTTTTGTTTTATTCTTTCAATGATGAATGATTTCCGATTTCAGACGATGATGCCGATCAGTGAAACAATTCACAGTAGTATCCCAAGCATTTACACCATGCATCTTCGCATAAGGACAGCTTATTTGGAAAATCAATCTTACTTTTAATGCAAATGCTGGTATACACTTGAATACAATTTCCCGGTACAATTATGTTTGTCATTGTCTCTCATTTCTATTACAATATTCTTCCTATAACAATTCAGCCAACGCTGGCTTTATTATTGCTGAAGTTGTTTTGGCGCATATATTAATTTCATAAGGTGTTTTTGTAATCAATACAAATGAGGTAAGGTAAACAACAATTAGTATACACCGTCATGGATGTTCTCCAGCCAAAACTGTATATATGGAACAAACAATTGTAAAATAATTAATCCAATTAATGTTTTGAACATACCTGTATTTTAACCACCCAACTACAACAATACTGTAAGATTATCCAGGGTCGATGTGCACTTCGTTGTATATTAACACTTACTTTGCCTTTTTTCAGAAGAACACATACCAGACGGGCTGATAGAGGTTAGGGTAAGTTAACATCATGTTTCAATAAATTGTTGATGATAGAGTGATAATTCCATGTTATAGTGTATAAGAGCGTAATAGAATTAGACACATCATATTTGAATAGAAGATTAAACAACTAACCATTATTTATATAACAGTGTTTTGATTGGATTAAGTTCATAACCTGCCCCAGGCTGACATAACTCCTCCCCCCCCCCCCCCCCCCCCCCCTACCATCCCCACATATTCTTTTTCTGAGAGTTCCGAGTGCAAACAATAATAACCGACTTTCAAAACGAGTAACAAATCGATAACATAGAAAATATAAGTTAAATAATAATATAATTGAAGAGTTTTGTGTTATATTTTCGTTAATTTTTTTTTTCATTAAACTTGTTAGGCAGACGAAAACGGTCGACACTTGATGAAAGAATTTGCAGCTAAGAGGAGGAAGAGAAGACTGTTGTTAAATGATGCATGTCAGAACTCGACCGAAAATCACGAGACACTGGATATAGATCAGCTGGATCATATTATAGTGAATGATAAGTATAAGGCGCTATTTTGCTATGTACCAAAGGTGGCGTGTTCACAGTGGAAAAGGGTCTTCTTGATGATGTCGGGAAATGTTAGTGACCCTAAAACACTAGACGAGTATAGTGTTCATACGACCTATAGTCATCTACTACGATACCTCAATACGTATGAACCGGGAGAAATAAAACACAAAATAAAAAACTACAAAAAATTTATCATGGTCCGAAATCCACTGGACAGATTAGTATCAGCTTTCAAAAACAAGTTCCACGGAACAGGATTTAAGGATGCTAGGTTCAAAAATATAGGAAAATATATCGTTCGCACATATAGGAAAAAATTCACAGAACCTGTTTTTGGGGATGACGTTACGTTCCTCGAATTCGTGAGATATGTGATTGATAACAAGGTAGGCGTGCGTGATGAACACTGGAGATCGATCACGGATCTGTGTAAACCATGTCAAATTGATTACGATTTTATAGGAAAACAGGAAACCATCAATGAAGATGCGGACTTCATCATGTCACAAATGGCTCCTCATATTGAATTCCCTGTTAAACCAGCGGTGTATGGATCATCGAATACTACAAAATCTACTCCATTTTACTTGTCTCAGCTTCCATTTGGGCATGTAGGTAGACTCTGGGATATATATAGAGACGACTTCGTATTTTTCAATTATTCATTTTTGAAACATGTTGATAAGATATCGTATCTTGTTAGATAGTTAAGTTATTTATTTGGTTCTGGCTGTTTTTATGTCCTTGTTTATGACTATTTATTTATTTAAATTCTAGTATTTAAAAATCTAGTATCAGAAAATACAAATTTCCCTTTGGTGTGGTGGTAATATAATCAATTGCTAAAGTATCCGAAACATTTTATGATCAATTTTGATTCATACACATTATAACGTGCAATAGTTCGAGTTTCTTTGTATTGATTTAATTTGAGTGCAAACTTAAGAAAGGCTCTCAATAAGATCAATATAAAAAGACTGCATTGACTTATTTTTAGGGTTTGATATAAGCGTGAACTAACAGAAAACCAAAGCACCATACCGAAGGAGTATGAGTATTACATATTAATAATATAATCTCCCATATACATGTAAATTAATGTTATTTTTTTTTGCAAAAAGAGGTATTTCAGTATTTTGAGAGTCTGACACGTTCAACCATGAAGGTGAATCCTGTTGTTAATTTATATGATCAAGACAATGACAGTTGATTTCAGTATTCTGTAAACGAGCTCTGATGTCCCGCCATATGTTTTTATTTGCTACTGCAATGTTACTGTTTGCATCAAGTTTGAATACAGTTTTGCATTTGAAATATTTTTTCTTGCGCATTTTATCGCATTCGTTAAGTTCCTTGTTACTTTTTTGTTTCGCCTGATACATTTTATGATGCCGTGAAGCAAGACTATGGTGTCACTGTTTTCGGTGGCGACGGCAGATTCAGTTTTGCGTTTAGATCCGTTGCTAAAATATTATATGTCCAACTTTAACCAAAATATCTTTATGTAGTGGGCATCTCGACACAGTTTTCATTTAAGGAATACCATCAAGAATTTAATTGATGGTCTAGTGACTCTTGAAATTAAGGATGCTGGGTCTCAGGACTATAAAGTTTTGTGTTTCGCTAAATTTTCAAAACATATTGTTGTTATTCCGACCACACATTGGATAAAGTTGAACTGTAGTATGGACACCACGTCCTACAGATTACATGATCCATACAATGCTGTGTTGTTTGGTAAGAAACCATATATTTTGCGAAACTTGATCTTAAAGTCATAACTACTTCTCCAATTAACTTACAAATGATATTATAGCCAAATTGTAATAAATTCTAACATGTATCAGATTTGTTTTCTTCTCGCTTTACAGAAAGGGTTATTTCTGATGTAAACGACATATTCAGGTGAGAATTAATCATTTTGCGAAATATGATGTTTGTTTTGCAATGTATCAATATTTACACATGTCTATGATGTATAAGGTGTGCTTCCATGCTATCAAAGGGAGTTTTTGTTGTCGTTTTTTTGGAAAACATACTGCCAATTTAGTGAATATTGGTAGGTCAACAACCATATGCAGTGACTGTATGAAAAGTATAATCTTGGATAGGTTTTCTTATATCACAACCAGTAATGGATTTTATGGATGGCGATTCGATGACTCAATCAGGAGGGGGAACAGATGCTACTATAGGTACTTGAACATCTATCATTAGGTTGAAAACGAAGCATAGCCGTATCGGCTTTTTATTGTCGATAATTCGTTCACTTTATACCTCCTCGGTGTACATCCGATTATATGCTATAGTCGAAATGACCTGTCGATTTCATTACAATTTTGTACATTCATTCGGTGACTTTAGTCATCGAAGTGCCAAGCATAAATTCATTAATTCCCCAGTGACATAATAGAATTTATTAACATACCCGTTTAGTAACCTGTTGATAAGATATTTACAAATTTACAATTACAATTTACGAATATTTCCACACACCCACAGATCTCAAATATCATAGCAGCTATACATAGATAGAAAAGTATGTTAATTCAGTGAACAATGTTTTAAAATTAATCAGTACATCCATCAATAGTTTAAAGGGACTAAATGGCTAGATTTCCACTTAAATAATATATAAAAAAGGGTATACGATTTAAAATGATGTAAAAAGTTAAGCACTTTATGTTAATTATACATTTCAAAAGTGTCCATAACAATTTGTTAAAATTTAATGAAAAAAATAAAATAAATTTGACTAACCTAGTAGTTATTTCATATTATTAGTTTTCGATGTGTGTAAACAAATACCTCTGCGTACCTTTGCGCATGCGCGATGCGGGAAATTGGAAACATCATAACAAAAATGGCGAACACCCGATCTAAGTGGAAGGGTCCTGAATCAGTTTTAACCGAGAGCACGAAGAAACGAATAATCGAGAACGTGATTTTAACTTCACAAAGACGAACACGTATCTTAGAGACAGAGCAAGCAGATGGCATCAGTTAAAAAAGACCGAAGGGATTAAAACAGACCCTCCTTTGGCCAAGCTAATGCCTTGAACAGGTTAGTTGACAGCACTGGACTTCGATGTTTCGTAGATCAACTGTCGTGTACGCCCAGATGATGACTTGATAGTACTTGATGATACATAATTATCATAAATGGTAACAACTGATATCGAGATTAAGCTTAAGAAAGGTCACGTAGTGTTAACACGGCATGAATCGCTTGGTATTGGCCTCAACATGTCCTAATTATAAATGGGAATACAAATCAAAGGGGGCGCCCAAGAGGGAATTTTGACATTTGTCAAATTAATCGTATTATACCAGAAAGTAAACTTGATGACTTTATGCTTTTGTTAGACTGCCTGTATATTACACATTAAGTTTACATTGTGTTATTAATATTCCGTTGTACAGTTTTGAAAGCAAGCCTGAGATCTAGAGCGTACGTATAGATCTGGTCATAAAGAAACTGAAGCCAATGAAGATGACCACAGGCGACATGGAGTACATGCAGCCACTACGGACGACACTATTACTAGTCGCACTTAGGTATTTTTCATAGTTAATTAATTACTAATCCTTGAGGCCATTAATTAAGAAATATTTATATAAATCATTAGCATTTGGATGCGAAGGAAGAACATTATTTATTTATTGAGTCCAGAGACCTGACCTATATAGGTCTCTGTTGAGTCGTATAATTAAAAAGTCGTGGAATAGTTTCTGTCGATGCTAATTAACATTCAAAATTCTCATAATCATACAACACAAGTCATGTATCACTGTGAACTGTTATTACGTTATGATTTGCATATTGATATACAAAAAAATGTAGATATATATATGTATATAATATAGGCGTCAAGTTTGATTACATGTTTTGGTCTATAGTATATGACACATATTGTATATAATCAGTTTGAAAACATAACCAATTCCTAGACATGTATTGGTTTGTAATCAGATACCACCAACCGATCAATTTTCGATAACAATTTTTTTTTCTAATTAAAATGAATGGATTTGATATATTGTTTTTGTTTAGCAGCTACCAATAATGGATTTTTTTTGTAATTAATAATTTGAATCAGAATAAGTGAACCAATCAGTTTTGACCACTATAATTCATGCATGAGCTGCATGCATGTGTAGCGGGACTGGACTGAGTCGATCATCAGTGACCAGGTAGCTCAATAGTTGGTAGAGCATCCGGCTGGTGTTCGGAGGCCCGGGTTGGAACCCCGGTCTGGCCGCTTACGCTACATTATCTCCTGATCTCCTGTTACACATGTATCCTCTACTTTTAACACTTGTTGAAAATTGCTGAATTCTTAGTGTATTTGGTAAGATATTGTGCAATTGGAGATTGAAAAACTTCTGGAGTATCAATTTCGTGAATTTAGTATGTTTTTTTTTTTGCATTATATATTTTCGGGCCTAATGGCCATCTTCATACGCAGTAACGCTTCATTTATTTGACGTCTTGGATACCACATTATGATGTCACATATACAATATCATGCCTTAAGATAGTCATTAGGCCCGAAAACGTAAGCGAAACACAACATATGTTGTGTTGAATTTACATTTTTCAACTATTGATACTGGTATACATATTTAAGACCCAGCAGAAGCCTTGATTGTGTGTAGAGGCTAATTAAGCTTGAATGTGAGTTGAGAAAATGTTGACAGGCGAATTATTTTATGAAAAATCAGACAAAATATCGTGAAGAGCCATCTTTGCATGATAAATCAATATAAATCAATATAAGGCATGATTATAATATTGCCAATTTTACACATTTTGTTGGTTTGTGTAACTGGAAATTACATTGATTTTGTGTAAGAAAATATCTTTTCTTCTTCTTATAGATATCACAGGATTTATAACACAAAAGTTCTTGGAGGACAAAAAGTGCCGTACAAGGTGGAAAGGACATACCAACACATCCAGGGACTCATCAATCTGATAGTGGCCAACAGAATAACAGATAGAACTGGAATATCTAGCCAAAACCCTTGCATCAAATAGATCCCAGAAGATTCAAACTCCTAGCCCATGCTCCTCCACCATCTACTGCCCAAATGGTAGAGGAGAAGAAATCCCAATTAAGATGAATGGGAATAATTGACATTTTGAGACTAATCACGTTCCAGAGACTATTACTTTTGAATATCTGTCCTTACGTTTAGTAGCTGACCTGGTCTGAAGGACCAAGGTGAGTATGCCATACTGAGGCGTCCGGCATTCGTCTGTCAACATTGTCAACACAATATTTGAATAACTTGAGTAAATGTCAGAATATACCAAATTTGATAAAACTTTATAAGCAGCCATATATCGACAAGATCTCAGACAACTTCAAAAATAGAAATTATTGGACAGTAGTTTTTGACAGTAGTTTGCAGAGTTATTGCCCTTTGTAATGGTCTTATTATTAACATTTTTTTAGTTCACTGGTCAGAATGGAAACTCTTTTAGAAATTCTACTAGTCCTGAACAATTAAATGGATTTAATGAAATTTGGTCAGGAGAATTATGTGGCAATGTTATACTACTTATACTTATACTTGTTATATTACTTTTGAATATCTGTCCTCACAAGTAATTTATAAACTCTCAAAATTCATTGATGTCAACACCCACTAGTGCTCAATAGTCTTTAATGTCAACACACACTAGTACTCAATAGTCATGGATGACAACACTCACCAGTAGTAGTACTCAATAGTCATTTATGTCAACACTCACTAATACTCATGTCATATATGTCAACACTCACTAATACTCAATAGTCATGGATGACAACACTCACTAGTACTCATTAGTAACGTATGTCAACACTCCATAATACTCAATAGTCATTGATGTCAACACTCAATTATCACTGATGCCAACAATTGTCATTGATGTTAAGTCACTAGTCATGGCAGTCAACTTTCTCTAGTCATTGATGCCAATGCTTACATCTGAGCAAGACAATAAATACAATGTGGTAAATTCTTTATATTCATGTTTGACTTTTCTCAGTGTTTTCTCTATCAAAACTATTTGTGAGACAAATTGTACTGTGCATTTACTGTTTAGTGTATTATCAACATCATAAGTCACTGTTCTGTTGATATTCTGATAAATTAGGGTTAGATCTTTAGGTCACCTGAGATGAAGTATGAAGTGACCTATTCTAACTGACTTTTGTCCGTCGTCTTTCGTTGTTTGTCTTTAAACAATTTGTCAGTAAGCTTTCATGGTCAAAAGGTCAACCAAAACTGTGGATTACATAGTCCCAACCTCCAGGGACCTGAGGGGCAGGGTCAAAAAGGGTCAAATTGACTAAAATTTGAAAGATCTTCTCAGCTCGCAGATATGGTAGAATCATATACTGGTGTCTTTAACAAAAATTGTGAATTTCATAACCCTGATGGGGGACTAAATTTATATAGGGAAATCACAATTTTGATCAGCATTTGTTTGATTTCTATTGAAATTCATTCTAACTTCATTAACATTATCAGCATGGGATGACAGCTTGATCGCATGCACATGTTGGCCCTGACTGACCTTCTGGGCGAGGCTAAAAAGGGTCAATTAAATTGAATATTTCAAAACTCAGGTGACCATTAAGGCCAATTGGCCTCTTGTTTTACATAAGCCAGTATCAGTGAAAACTGATGCATATGAAATATGGTACATAAAACAAAAGGTTTCCATGAATTCAATGATGTAATGTAATTTATTTTGATTTTATATCAAACCTTTTCACTGCACAGGTGTCAAAACAACTTCCTTGAAATAAGATAATTCAGCTTATGTGTATGGGCAAACGGACAAAGTGATTACCAATAAAATGCTTAAATTTTCACGATTTCTATATTTTCTTTACTCCTGTCACCTTGACCTCTACCCATATATAATTAGACTGCATGCTCTGCTGACTTGCCAATCAAGATGATATTGAGGTTGACTGAAATACAAGAACATGTAACATATACATTTGTTTTTGTAAATGAACATAATTGTACATGTAGGTAAACTTGAGAATAATCCAATTCCTCAATCCATGACTGTCATTGAGACTGTCCGCTAATCATTGAATTATTAAAACAGTATGGACATCAGTATTGTGAATTAAATATCTCATTTATATCGATGATAAATTGATATAAGTGAGATAATACATTATTGATATAAATGAGATAATCAACAATACTCATATCCATCTTTTACCATGTATCAGTGTTATCCATTTGTTAACGTACATATTTAATTATATAATTCATTAAATAACGTACAAGGCTTTCAACAACATTTTAACTATAATCATTAAACAGAAGCAAAGTTAAGTGCAAAAACTACTAACTCAATGAAGGTTCCGATTTTTAATTAGGATGTCAATCTGAAAGGCCGAGGGATTCAAACAGTCGAATAAATTACAATTTCTGTGTAAAACTGAATTATTTTTTCTAGACCTACAGTTTGTGTATTGCTCTCAGTGCAATCAATTTACAATGTCGATCTCCATTAATCAGATTTAAATCGAATTCACTTTTGGGTAGGCCTATCACGTTAGTGATCGGCATTTTTTTTGTATGTTACAACAGAGACATATATGTCTGGTTACAACTGTATAGCTGTTACGTCGTCACAGCACTTACGGTCATACAAAATAGCAATTCCAATTTGAGTTTACACTTCGATTTCTTACATTGGGACGATATTGAATTGAATGAACACTTCAAAGATGAATAATAATAATATTTTCCTACATCACAATAAACGAAACGAAGTCCCCTTTGGAGGCCCCATTGCCGAATGACAAAATTTTACATGCTACTTCTGAGGGTTATACGTACTTTTATCTGTTTGAGCTCTCAATCAACAATAGTGAATAACGATCGGTACTCCTCGAGACCGTATAAACCATCCGATTGCAAAGTAATCACGTTCTACATCCACGTGACAAAATGTTTACACTTACCTCGATTCCATTTTCGTCGGGTGAAAGCGAGGATACTGAAATCATGTGACGCACTCGGCTCTCTCCGATGTAAACAACAAATGTTGTTCAGCGATAATTCGAAGTTGATAAACATTGCCAATATTTCACAAAAAGTGTCATAATTTTGTAAACACTTTAATTTCAAGTATCACAACGCTTTCCGGAAATCAAATGCATGTAGAAATTATTGAAATCTAACCATTTAGTCCCTTTAATCATGTCACGTCAACGATGTTATGGACACGAGGAGCCAAAACGATAAGAGAAAAAGAGCTTTTCTTCAACCTTGGGATGAAACAGAGCGAACTCCACCATCGAGATCGATTCATTGACAACAGTAAAGTAAGAGAAAGAATGAAACGATTTATAGAATGTCCGTTTTACACGATTATGCAACTATACAAATTATAATAAAAATCGAGTCTATGAGTGAAGGGGATAATAAGTCTCGTACGTACATATAAACTTACACCATTATTTTTCTACGAGTTAGCGTTTCAACAACCTGGAGTCACTGTTACTATAAATAGACCTTCGATATCGTTTCCATCTAGTATCTGATAGTCTGGAATGCGCTCGCTCAAAACTATATTGTTTTCAAATTTGGGTTTCAGGCACTTTGGGTTTAAATGAGAGCACTGTTACTATAGAAAACTAGTAAATATTTAATGGCTAATTAATGGAGAATGACGTCAAGACGTGCGCGTGTTTCAATGTTTCGTTACAACAATGCCCTAAACGTGTATACGGTACAAAGACACCATTGACTGTATGAAGAAATCGAATACAGTAACGACCGGAATGAATGGTGTTTAAACAAATATCAAAAACCAATACACCGTAACACTTGGTGTGGTATCAACTGAAATACATTATAAACCACCAGCATGTACACGTATTTGCCTCCATAAATATGAAGTGTTATGTACATGTAACACATCAAACGGTTTCAACAAAGGTTTGGTTTTATATTATTTAACGTCCTCCCATTAGCTACGGCATTCTCTATTGCATGATTTAAGTTTGTGTTAAGTGTTCTGTGAGGCTGTGGTATGTTTGTGGTGATTGTTTTGGGAGACTGTGGTATGTTTGTGGTGAGTGTTCTGTGAGACTGTGGTATGTTTGTGTTGAGTGTTCTGTGAGACTGTGGTATGTTTGTGTTGAGTGTTCTGGGAGACTGTGGTATGTTTGTGGTGAGTGTTCTGGGAGACTGTGGTATGTTTGTGGTGAGTGTTCTGGGAGACTGTGGTATGATTGTGGTGAGTGTTTTGGGAGACTGTGGTATGTTTGTGGTGAGTGTTTTGGGAGACTGTGGTATGTTTGTGGTGAGTGTTTTGGGAGACTGTGGTATGTTTGTGGTGAGTGTTTTGGGAGACTGTGGTATGTTTGTGTTGAGTGTTCTGGGTGACTGTGGTATGTTTGTGGTGAGTGTTCTGGGAGACTGTGGTATGTTTGTAGTGAGTGTTCTGGGAGACTGTGGTATGTTTGTGTTGAGTGTTCTGTGAGACTGTGGTATGTTTGTGTTGAGTGTTCTGGGAGACTGTGGTATGTTTGTGTTGAGTGTTCTAGGAGGCTGTGGTATGTTTGTGTTGAGTGTTTTGGGAGGCTGTGGTATGTTTGTGTTGAGTGTTCTGGGAGACTGTGGTATGTTTGTGTTGAGTGTTCTAGGAGGCTGTGGTATGTTTGTGTTGAGTGTTTTGGGAGACTGTGGTATGTTTGTAGTGAGTGTTCTGGGAGACTGTGGTATGTTTGTGTTGAGTGTTCTGTGAGACTTTGGTATGTTTGTGTTGAGTGTTCTGGGAGACTGTGGTATGTTTGTGTTGAGTGTTCTAGGAGGCTGTGGTATGTTTGTGTTGAGTGTTTTGGGAGACTGTGGTATGTTTGTGTTGAGTGTTCTGGGAGACTGTGGTATGTTTGTGGTGAGTGTTTTGGGAGACTGTGGTATGTTTGTGGTGAGTGTTCTGGGAGACTGTGGTATGTTTGTGGTGAGTGCTCTAGGAGACTGGTATGTTTGTGGTGAGTGTTCTGTGAGGCTGTGGTATGTTTGTGTTGAGTGTTCTGTGAGACTGTGGTATGTTTGTGTTGAGTGTTCTGGGTGACTGTGGTATGTTTGTGTTGAGTGTTCTAGGAGGCTGTGGTATGTTTGTGGTGAGTGTTCTCGGAGACTGTGGTATGTTTGTGGTGAGTGTTATGCGAGGCTGTGGTATGTTTGTGGTGAGTGTTATGCGAGGCTGTGGTATGTTTGTGGTGAGTGTTTTGGGAGGCTGTGGTATGTTTGTGGTTAGTGTTTTGGGAGACTGTGGTATGTTTGTGGTGAGTGTTCTGTGAGACTGTGGTATGTTTGTGTTGAGTGTTCTGTGAGACTGGTATGTTTGTGGCGAGTGTTCTGTGAGACTGGTATGTTTGTGTTAAGTGTTCTGGGAGACTGTGGTATGTTTGTGGTGAGTGTTCTGAGAGATTGTGGCATGTTTGTGGTGAGTGTTCTGGGAGACTGTGGTATGTTTGTGGTGAGTGTTCTGAGAGATTGTGGTATGTTTGTAGTGAGTGTTCTGGGAGACTGTGGTATGTTTGTGTTGAGTGTTCTGTGAGACTGTGGTATGTTTGTGTTGAGTGTTCTGTGAGACTGTGGTATGTTTGTGGTGAGTGTTCTGGGAGACTGTGGTATGTTTGTGTTGAGTGTTCTGTGAGACTGTGGTATGTTTGTGGTGAGTGTTTTGGGAGACTGTGGTATGTTTGTGTTGAGTGTTCTGGGAGACTGTGGTATGTTTGTGGTGAGTGTTCTGGGAGACTGTGGTATGTTTGTGGTGAGTGCTCTAGGAGACTGGTATGTTTGTGGTGAGTGTTCTGTGAGGCTGTGGTATGTTTGTGTTGAGTGTTCTGTGAGACTGTGGTATGTTTCTGTTGAGTGTTCTGGGTGACTGTGGTATGTTTGTGTTGAGTGTTCTAGAAGGCTGTGGTATGTTTGTGGTGAGTGTTCTGGGAGACTGTGGTATGTTTGTGGTGAGTGCTCTAGGAGACTGGTATGTTTGTGGTGAGTGTTCTGTGAGGCTGTGGTATGTTTGTGTTGAGTGTTCTGTGAGACTGTGGTATGTTTGTGTTGAGTGTTCTGGGTGACTGTGGTATGTTTGTGTTGAGTGTTCTAGGAGGCTGTGGTATGTTTGTGTTGAGTGTTCTAGGAGGCTGTGGTATGTTTGTGTTGAGTGTTTTGGGAGACTGTGGTATGTTTGTGGTGAGTGTTATGCGAGGCTGTGGTATGTTTGTGTTGAGTGTTCTGTGAGACTGTGGTATGTTTGTGGTGAGTGTTCTGGGAGACTGTGGTATGTTTGTGGTGAGTGTTTTGGGAGACTGTGGTATGTTTGTGGTGAGTGTTTTGGAGACTGTGGTATGTTTGTGGTGAGTGTTCTGGGAGACTGTGGTATGTTTGTAGTGAGTGTTCTGGGAGACTGTGGTATGTTTGTGTTGAGTGTTCTGTGAGACTGTGGTATGTTTGTGTTGAGTGTTCTGGGAGACTGTGGTATGTTTGTGTTGAGTGTTCTAGGAGGCTGTGGTATGTTTGTGTTGAGTGTTTTGGGAGACTGTGGTATGTTTGTGTTGAGTGTTCTGGGAGACTGTGGTATGTTTGTGTTGAGTGTTCTAGGAGGCTGTGGTATGTTTGTGTTGAGTGTTTTGGGAGACTGTGGTATGTTTGTAGTGAGTGTTCTGGGAGACTGTGGTATGTTTGTGTTGAGTGTTCTGTGAGACTTTGGTATGTTTGTGTTGAGTGTTCTAGGAGGCTGTGGTATGTTTGTGTTGAGTGTTTTGGGAGACTGTGGTATGTTTGTGTTGAGTGTTCTGGGAGACTGTGGTATGTTTGTGGTGAGTGTTTTGGGAGACTGTGGTATGTTTGTGGTGAGTGTTTTGGGAGACTGTGGTATGTTTGTGGTGAGTGCTCTAGGAGACTGGTATGTTTGTGGTGAGTGTTCTGTGAGGCTGTGGTATGTTTGTGTTGAGTGTTCTGTGAGACTGTGGTATGTTTGTGTTGAGTGTTCTGGGTGACTGTGGTATGTTTGTGTTGAGTGTTCTAGGAGGCTGTGGTATGTTTGTGGTGAGTGTTCTCGGAGACTGTGGTATGTTTGTGGTGAGTGTTATGCGAGGCTGTGGTATGTTTGTGGTGAGTGTTATGCGAGGCTGTGGTATGTTTGTGGTGAGTGTTTTGGGAGGCTGTGGTATGTTTGTGGTTAGTGTTTTGGGAGACTGTGGTATGTTTGTGGTGAGTGTTCTGTGAGACTGTGGTATGTTTGTGTTGAGTGTTCTGTGAGACTGGTATGTTTGTGGCGAGTGTTCTGTGAGACTGTGGTATGTTTGTGTTGAGTGTTCTGGGATACTGTGGTATGTTTGTGGTGAGTGTTCTGAGAGATTGTGGCATGTTTGTGGTGAGTGTTCTGGGAGACTGTGGTATGTATGTGGTGAGTGTTCTGGGAGACTGTGGTATGTTTGTGGTGAGTGTTTTGGGAGACTGTGGTATGTTTGTGTTGAGTGTTCTGGGAGACTGTGGTATGTTTGTGGTGAGTGTTTTGGGAGACTGTGGTATGTTTGTGTTGAGTGTTCTAGGAGGCTGTGGTATGTTTGTGTTGAGTGTTTTGGGAGACTGTGGTATGTTTGTGTTGAGTGTTCTGGGAGACTGTGGTATGTTTGTGGTGAGTGTTTTGGGAGACTGTGGTATGTTTGTGTTGAGTGTTCTAGGAGGCTGTGGTATGTTTGTGTTGAGTGTTTTGGGAGACTGTGGTATGTTTGTGTTGAGTGTTCTGGGAGACTGTGGTATGTTTGTGGTGAGTGTTTTGGGAGACGGTGGTATGTTTGTGTTGAGTGTTCTAGGAGGCTGTGGTATGTTTGTGTTGAGTGTTTTGGGAGACTGTGGTATGTTTGTGGTGAGTGTTCTGGGAGACTGTGGTATGTTTGTGGTGAGTGCTCTAGGAGACTGGTATGTTTGTGGTGAGTGTTCTGTGAGGCTGTGGTATGTTTGTGTTGAGTGTTCTGTGAGACTGGTATGTTTGTGTTGAGTGTTCTGGGTGACTGTGGTATGTTTGTGTTGAGTGTTCTAGGAGGCTGTGGTATGTTTGTGGTGAGTGTTCTCGGAGACTGTGGTATGTTTGTGGTGAGTGTTATGCGAGGCTGTGGTATGTTTGTGGTGAGTGTTTTGGGAGGCTGTGGTATGTTTGTGGTTAGTGTTTTGGGAGACTGTGGTATGTTTGTGGTGAGTGTTCTGTGAGACTGTGGTATGTTTGTGTTGAGTGTTCTGTGAGACTGGTATGTTTGTGGCGAGTGTTCTGTGAGACTGTGGTATGTTTGTGTTGAGTGTTCTGGGAGACTGTGGTATGTTTGTGGTGAGTGTTCTGAGAGATTGTGGCATGTTTGTGGTGAGTGTTTTGGGAGACTGTGGTATGTTTGTGGTGAGTGTTCTGGGAGACTGTGGTATGTTTGTGGTGAGTGTTTTGGGAGACTGTGGTATGTTTGTGTTGAGTGTTCTGGGAGACTGTGGTATGTTTGTGGTGAGTGTTTTGGGAGACTGTGGTATGTTTGTGGTGAGTGTTTTGGGAGACTGTGGTATGTTTGTGGTGAGTGTTCTGGGAGACTGTGGTATGTTTGTGGTGAGTCCTCTAGGAGACTGGTATGTTTGTGGTGAGTGTTCTGTGAGGCTGTGGTATGTTTGTGTTGAGTGTTCTGTGAGACTGTGGTATGTTTCTGTTGAGTGTTCTGGGTGACTGTGGTATGTTTGTGTTGAGTGTTCTAGGAGGCTGTGGTATGTTTGTGGTGAGTGTTTTGGGAGACTGTGGTATGTTTGTGGTGAGTGTTCTGGGAGACTGTGGTATGTTTGTGGTGAGTGCTCTAGGAGACTGGTATGTTTGTGGTGAGTGTTCTGTGAGACTGTGGTATGTTTGTGTTGAGTGTTCTGGGTGACTGTGGTATGTTTGTGTTGAGTGTTCTGGGAGACTGTGGTATGTTTGTGGTGAGTGTTCTAGGAGGCTGTGGTATGTTTGTGGTGAGTGTTATGCGAGGCTGTGGTATGTTTGTGTTGAGTGTTCTAGGAGGCTGTGGTATGTTTGTGGTGAGTGCTCTCGGAGACTGTGGTATGTTTGTGGTGAGTGTTATGCGAGGCTGTGGTATGTTTGTGGTGAGTGTTATGCGAGGCTGTGGTATGTTTGTGGTAAGTGTTTTGGGAGACTGTGGTATGTTTGTGGTGAGTGTTCTGGGAGACTGGTATGTTTGTGTTGAGTGTTCTGGGAGACTGTGGTATGTTTGTGGTGAGTGTTCTGAGAGATTGTGGTATGTTTGTGGTGAGTGTTCTGGGAGACTGTGGTATGTTTGTGGTGAGTGTTCTGGGAGACTGTGGTATGTTTGTGGTGAGTGTTTTGGGAGACTGTGGTATGTTTGTGGTGAGTGTTCTGAGAGCCTGTGGTATGTTTGTGGTGAGTGTTCTGGGAGACTGTGGTATGTTTGTGGTGAGTGTTTTTGGGAGACTGGTATGTTTGTGGTGAGTGTTTTGGGAGACTGTGGTATGTTGGTGGTGAGTGTTCTGTGAGGCTGTGGTTGTTTGTGGTGAGTGTTTTGGGAGACTGTGGTATGTTTGTGGTGAGTGTTCTGGGAGGCTGTGGTTTGTTTGTGGTGAGTGTTCTGGGAGACTGTGGTATGTTTGTGGTGAGTGTTCAGGAAGACTGTGGTATGTTTGTGGTGAGTGTTTTGGGAGTCTGTGGTTTGTTTGTGTTGAGTGTTCTAGGAGGCTGTGGTATGTTTGTGGTGAGTGTTCTGGAAACCTGTGGTATGTTTGTGGTGAGTGTTCTGGAAGACTGTGGTATGTTTGTGGTGAGTATTTTGGGAGTATGTGGTATGTTTGTGGTGAGTGTTCTAGGAGGCTGTGGTATGTTTGTGGTGAGTGTTCTGGAAAGCTGTGGTATGTTTGTGGTGAGTGTTTTGGGAGACTGTGGTATGTTTGTGGTGAGTATTCTGGAAAGCTGTGGTATGTTTGTGGTGAGTGTTCTAGGAGGCTGTGGTATGTTTGTGGTGAGTGTTCTCGGAGACTGTGGTATGTTTGTGTTGAGTGTTCTGTGAGACTGTGGTATGTTTGTGGCGAGTGTTCTGTGAGACTGTGGTATGTTTGTGTTGAGTGTTCTGGGAGACTGTGGTATGTTTGTGGTGAGTGTTCTGAGAGATTGTGGTATGTTTGTGGTGAGTGTTCTGGGAGACTGTGGTATGTTTGTGGTGAGTGTTTTGGGAGACTGTGGTATGTTTGTGGTGAGTGTTCTGAGAGACTGTGGTATGTTTGTGTTGAGTGTTCTGGGAGACTGTGGTATGTTTGTGTTGAGTGTTCTGGGAGACTGTGGTATGTTTGTGGTGAGTGCTCTAGGAGACTGGTATGTTTGTGGTGAGTGTTCTGTGAGGCTGTGGTATGTTTCTGTTGAGTGTTCTGGGTGACTGTGGTATGTTTGTGTTGAGTGTTCTAGGAGGCTGTGGTATGTTTGTGGTGAGTGTTTTGGGAGACTGTGGTATGTTTGTGTTGAGTGTTCTGTGAGACTGGTATGTTTGTGGCGAGTGTTCTGTGAGACTGGTATGTTTGTGTTGAGTGTTCTGGGAGACTGTGGTATGTTTGTGGTGAGTGTTCTGAGAGATTGTGGCATGTTTGTGGTGAGTGTTTTGGGAGACTGTGGTATGTTTGTGGTGAGTGTTCTGGGAGACTGTGGTATGTTTGTGGTGAGTGTTTTGGGAGACTGTGGTATGTTTGTGTTGAGTGTTCTGGGAGACTGTGGTATGTTTGTGGTGAGTGTTTTGGGAGACTGTGGTATGTTTGTGGTGAGTGTTTTGGGAGACTGTGGTATGTTTGTGGTGAGTGTTCTGGGAGACTGTGGTATGTTTGTGGTGAGTCCTCTAGGAGACTGGTATGTTTGTGGTGAGTGTTCTGTGAGGCTGTGGTATGTTTGTGTTGAGTGTTCTGTGAGACTGTGGTATGTTTCTGTTGAGTGTTCTGGGTGACTGTGGTATGTTTGTGTTGAGTGTTCTAGGAGGCTGTGGTATGTTTGTGGTGAGTGTTTTGGGAGACTGTGGTATGTTTGTGGTGAGTGTTCTGGGAGACTGTGGTATGTTTGTGGTGAGTGCTCTAGGAGACTGGTATGTTTGTGGTGAGTGTTCTGTGAGACTGTGGTATGTTTGTGTTGAGTGTTCTGGGTGACTGTGGTATGTTTGTGTTGAGTGTTCTGGGAGACTGTGGTATGTTTGTGGTGAGTGTTCTAGGAGGCTGTGGTATGTTTGTGGTGAGTGTTATGCGAGGCTGTGGTATGTTTGTGTTGAGTGTTCTAGGAGGCTGTGGTATGTTTGTGGTGAGTGCTCTCGGAGACTGTGGTATGTTTGTGGTGAGTGTTATGCGAGGCTGTGGTATGTTTGTGGTGAGTGTTATGCGAGGCTGTGGTATGTTTGTGGTAAGTGTTTTGGGAGACTGTGGTATGTTTGTGGTGAGTGTTCTGGGAGACTGTGGTATGTTTGTGTTGAGTGTTCTGGGAGACTGTGGTATGTTTGTGGTGAGTGTTCTGAGAGATTGTGGTATGTTTGTGGTGAGTGTTCTGGGAGACTGTGGTATGTTTGTGGTGAGTGTTCTGGGAGACTGTGGTATGTTTGTGGTGAGTGTTTTGGGAGACTGTGGTATGTTTGTGGTGAGTGTTCTGAGAGCCTGTGGTATGTTTGTGGTGAGTGTTCTGGGAGACTGTGGTATGTTTGTGGTGAGTGTTTTTGGGAGACTGGTATGTTTGTGGTGAGTGTTTTGGGAGACTGTGGTATGTTGGTGGTGAGTGTTCTGTGAGGCTGTGGTTTGTTTGTGGTGAGTGTTTTGGGAGACTGTGGTATGTTTGTGGTGAGTGTTCTGTGAGGCTGTGGTTTGTTTGTGGTGAGTGTTCTGGGAGACTGTGGTATGTTTGTGGTGAGTGTTCAGGAAGACTGTGGTATGTTTGTGGTGAGTGTTTTGGGAGTCTGTGGTTTGTTTGTGTTGAGTGTTCTAGGAGGCTGTGGTATGTTTGTGGTGAGTGTTCTGGAAACCTGTGGTATGTTTGTGGTGAGTGTTCTGGAAGACTGTGGTATGTTTGTGGTGAGTATTTTGGGAGTATGTGGTATGTTTGTGGTGAGTGTTCTAGGAGGCTGTGGTATGTTTGTGGTGAGTGTTCTGGAAAGCTGTGGTATGTTTGTGGTGAGTGTTTTGGGAGACTGTGGTATGTTTGTGGTGAGTATTCTGGAAAGCTGTGGTATGTTTGTGGTGAGTGTTCTAGGAGGCTGTGGTATGTTTGTGGTGAGTGTTCTCGGAGACTGTGGTATGTTTGTGTTGAGTGTTCTGTGAGACTGTGGTATGTTTGTGGCGAGTGTTCTGTGAGACTGTGGTATGTTTGTGTTGAGTGTTCTGGGAGACTGTGGTATGTTTGTGGTGAGTGTTCTGAGAGATTGTGGTATGTTTGTGGTGAGTGTTCTGGGAGACTGTGGTATGTTTGTGGTGAGTGTTTTGGGAGACTGTGGTATGTTTGTGGTGAGTGTTCTGAGAGACTGTGGTATGTTTGTGTTGAGTGTTCTGGGAGACTGTGGTATGTTTGTGTTGAGTGTTCTGGGAGACTGTGGTATGTTTGTGGTGAGTGCTCTAGGAGACTGGTATGTTTGTGGTGAGTGTTCTGTGAGGCTGTGGTATGTTTCTGTTGAGTGTTCTGGGTGACTGTGGTATGTTTGTGTTGAGTGTTCTAGGAGGCTGTGGTATGTTTGTGGTGAGTGTTTTGGGAGACTGTGGTATGTTTGTGGTGAGTGTTCTGGGAGACTGTGGTATGTTTGTGGTGAGTGCTCTAGGAGACTGGTATGTTTGTGGTGAGTGTTCTGTGAGACTGTGGTATGTTTGTGTTGAGTGTTCTGGGTGACTGTGGTATGTTTGTGTTGAGTGTTCTGGGTGACTGTGGTATGTTTGTGTTGAGTGTTCTGGGTGACTTTGGTATGTTTGTGTTGAGTGTTCTGTGAGACTGTGGTATGTTTCTGTTGAGTGTTCTGGGTGACTGTGGTATGTTTGTGTTGAGTGTCTAGGAGGCTGTGGTATGTTTGTGGTGAGTGTTTTGGGAGACTGTGGTATGTTTGTGGTGAGTGTTTTGGGAGACTGTGGTATGTTTGTGGTGAGTGCTCTAGGAGACTGGTATGTTTGTGGTGAGTGTTCTGTGAGACTGTGGTATGTTTGTGTTGAGTGTTCTGGGTGACTGTGGTATGTTTGTGTTGAGTGTTCTGGGAGACTGTGGTATGTTTGTGGTGAGTGTTCTAGGAGGCTGTGGTATGTTTGTGGTGAGTGTTATGCGAGGCTGTGGTATGTTTGTGTTGAGTGTTCTAGGAAGCTGTGGTATGTTTGTGGTGAGTGCTCTCGGAGACTGTGGTATGTTTGTGGTGAGTGTTATGCGAGGCTGTGGTATGTTTGTGGTAAGTGTTTTGGGAGACTGTGGTATGTTTGTGGTGAGTGTTCTGTGAGACTGTGGTATGTTTGTGTTGAGTGTTCTGTGAGACTGTGGTATGTTTGTGTTGAGTGTTCTGGGAGACTGTGGTATGTTTGTGGCGAGTGTTCTGGGAGACTGTGGTATGTTTGTGGTGAGTGTTCTGGGAGACTGTGGTATGTTTGTGGTGAGTGTTCTGAGAGACTGTGGTATGTTTGTGGTGAGTGTTCTGAGAGATTGTGGTATGTTTGTGGTGAGTGTTCTGGGAGACTGTGGTATGTTTGTGTTGAGTGTTCTGGGAGACTGTGGTATGTTTGTGGTGAGTGTTCTGAGAGATTGTGGTATGTTTGTGGTGAGTGTTCTGGGAGACTGTGGTATGTTTGTGGTGAGTGTTCTGGGAGACTGTGGTATGTTTGTGGTGAGTGTTTTGGGAGACTTTGGTATGTTTGTGGTGAGTGTTCTGAGAGCCTGTGGTATGTTTGTGGTGAGTGTTCTGTGAGACTGTGGTATGTTTGTGGTGAGTGTTTTGGGAGACTGTGGTATGTTTGTGGTGAGTGTTTTGGGAGACTGTGGTATGTTGGTGGTGAGTGTTCTGTGAGGCTGTGGTTTGTTTGTGGTGAGTGTTTTGGGAGACTGTGGTATGTTTGTGGTGAGTGTTCTGTGAGGCTGTGGTTTGTTTGTGGTGAGTGTTCTGGGAGACTGTGGTATGTTTGTGGTGAGTGTTCAGGAAGACTGTGGTATGTTTGTGGTGAGTGTTTTGGGAGTCTGTGGTTTGTTTGTGTTGAGTGTTCTAGGAGGCTGTGGTATGTTTGTGGTGAGTGTTCTGGAAACCTGTGGTATGTTTGTGGTGAGTGTTCTGGAAGACTGTGGTATGTTTGTGGTGAGTATTTTGGGAGTATGTGGTATGTTTGTGGTGAGTGTTCTAGGAGGCTGTGGTATGTTTGTGGTGAGTGTTCTGGAAAGCTGTGGTATGTTTGTGGTGAGTGTTTTGGGAGACTGTGGTATGTTTGTGGTGAGTGTTCTCGGAGACTGTGGTATGTTTGTGTTGAGTGTTCTGTGAGACTGTGGTATGTTTGTGGCGAGTGTTCTGTGAGACTGTGGTATGTTTGTGTTGAGTGTTCTGGGAGACTGTGGTATGTTTGTGGTGAGTGTTCTGAGAGATTGTGGTATGTTTGTGGTGAGTGTTCTGGGAGACTGTGGTATGTTTGTGGTGAGTGTTTTGGGAGACTGTGGTATGTTTGTGGTGAGTGTTCTGAGAGACTGTGGTATGTTTGTGTTGAGTGTTCTGGGAGACTGTGGTATGTTTGTGGTGAGTGTTCTGGGAGACTGTGGTATGTTTGTGGTGAGTGTTTTGGGAGACTGTGGTATGTTTGTGGTGAGTGTTCTGGGAGACTGTGGTATGTTTGTGTTGAGTGTTCTGGGAGACTGTGGTATGTTTGTGGTGAGTGTTCTGGGAGACTGTGGTATGTTTGTGGTGAGTGTTTTGGGAGACTTTGGTATGTTTGTGGTGAGTGTTCTGAGAGCCTGTGGTATGTTTGTGGTGAGTGTTCTGTGAGACTGTGGTATGTTTGTGGTGAGTGTTTTGGGAGACTGTGGTATGTTTGTGGTGAGTGTTTTGGGAGACTGTGGTATGTTGGTGGTGAGTGTTCTGTGAGGCTGTGGTTTGTTTGTGGTGAGTGTTTTGGGAGACTGTGGTATGTTTGTGGTGAGTGTTCTGTGAGGCTGTGGTTTGTTTGTGGTGAGTGTTCTGGGAGACTGTGGTATGTTTGTGGTGAGTGTTCAGGAAGACTGTGGTATGTTTGTGGTGAGTGTTTTGGGAGTCTGTGGTTTGTTTGTGTTGAGTGTTCTAGGAGGCTGTGGTATGTTTGTGGTGAGTGTTCTGGAAACCTGTGGTATGTTTGTGGTGAGTGTTCTGGAAGACTGTGGTATGTTTGTGGTGAGTATTTTGGGAGTATGTGGTATGTTTGTGGTGAGTGTTCTAGGAGGCTGTGGTATGTTTGTGGTGAGTGTTTTGGAAAGCTGTGGTATGTTTGTGGTGAGTGTTTTGGGAGACTGTGGTATGTTTGTGGTGAGTGTTCTCGGAGACTGTGGTATGTTTGTGTTGAGTGTTCTGTGAGACTGTGGTATGTTTGTGGCGAGTGTTCTGTGAGACTGTGGTATGTTTGTGTTGAGTGTTCTGGGAGACTGTGGTATGTTTGTGGTGAGTGTTCTGAGAGATTGTGGTATGTTTGTGGTGAGTGTTCTGGGAGACTGTGGTATGTTTGTGGTGAGTGTTTTGGGAGACTGTGGTATGTTTGTGGTGAGTGTTCTGAGAGACTGTGGTATGTTTGTGTTGAGTGTTCTGGGAGACTGTGGTATGTTTGTGGTGAGTGTTCTGGGAGACTGTGGTATGTTTGTGGTGAGTGTTTTGGGAGACTGTGGTATGTTTGTGGTGAGTGTTCTGAGAGACTGTGGTATGTTTGTGTTGAGTGTTCTGGGAGACTGTGGTATGTTTGTGGTGAGTGTTTTGGGAGACTGCGGTATGTTTGTGGTGAGTGTTTTGGGAGACTGTGGTATGTTTGTGGTGAGTGTTCTAGGAGGCTGTGGTATGTTTGTGGTGAGTGTTCTGGAAACCTGTGGTATGTTTGTGGCGAGTGTTCTGGAAGACTGTGGTATGTTTGTGGTGAGTATTTTGGGAGTATGTGGTATGTTTGTGGTGAGTGTTCTAGGAGGCTGTGGTATGTTTGTGGTGAGTGTTCTGGAAAGCTGTGGTATGTTTGTGGTGAGTGTTTTGGGAGACTGTGGTATGTTTGTGGTGAGTATTCTGGAAAGCTGTGGTATGTTTGTGGTGAGTGTTCTAGGAGGCTGTGGTATGTTTGTGGTGAGTGTTCTCGGAGACTGTGGTATGTTTGTGTTGAGTGTTCTGTGAGACTGTGGTATGTTTGTGGCGAGTGTTCTGTGAGACTGTGGTATGTTTGTGGCGAGTGTTCTGGGAGACTGTGGTATGTTTGTGGTGAGTGTTCTGAGAGATTGTGGTATGTTTGTGGTGAGTGTTCTGGGAGACTGTGGTATGTTTGTGGTGAGTGTTTTGGGAGACTGTGGTATGTTTGTGGTGAGTGTTCTGAGAGACTGTGGTATGTTTGTGTTGAGTGTTCTGGGAGACTGTGGTATGTTTGTGGTGAGTGTTTTGGGAGACTGTGGTATGTTTGTGGTGAGTGTTTTGGGAGACTGTGGTATGTTTGTGGTGAGTGTTCTGTGAGGCTGTGGTTTGTTTGTGGTGAGTGTTCTGGGAGACTGTGGTATGTTTGTGGTGAGTGTTCAGGAAGACTGGTATGTTTGTGGTGAGTGTTTTGGGAGTCTGTGGTTTGTTTGTGTTGAGTGTTCTAGGAGGCTGTGGTATGTTTGTGGTGAGTGTTCTGGAAACCTGTGGTATGTTTGTGGTGAGTGTTCTGGAAGACTGTGGTATGTTTGTGGTGAGTGTTTTGGGAGACTGTGGTATGTTTGTGGTGAGTGTTTTGGGAGACTGTGGTATGTTTGTGGTGAGTGTTCTGTGAGGCTGTGGTTTGTTTGTGGTGAGTGTTCTGGGAGACTGTGGTATGTTTGTGGTGAGTGTTCAGGAAGACTGGTATGTTTGTGGTGAGTGTTTTGGGAGTCTGTGGTTTGTTTGTGTTGAGTGTTCTAGGAGGCTGTGGTATGTTTGTGGTGAGTGTTCTGGAAACCTGTGGTATGTTTGTGGTGAGTGTTCTGGAAGACTGTGGTATGTTTGTGGTGAGTATTTTGGGAGTATGTGGTATGTTTGTGGTGAGTGTTCTAGGAGGCTGTGGTATGTTTGTGGTGAGTGTTCTGGAAAGCTGTGGTATGTTTGTGGTGAGTGTTTTCGGAGGCTGTGGTATGTTTGAAAAACCGATGCTGACATTATAGTGTTGTCTCATGGAAGTATACTGCCGAAGACAACCATCAGAACACCATAGCCGGCTATATAACACGACAGGTTGCGAATTCGAAGCAGTCATCCCACTCTAAAGATGTACAATTATTTGAGGTTCTGGTGTGTCTCGGCCCACAGCCGGCCACATAGGGTTGACGCTAAAACTGACAGCCAGTGATGGAGTGTAGAGATATAATACAGGCAGAAGAAAAACCAAAGTCTCTTACAGTGTACAATTACCTGAAGGGAGAATCACATACGTTTACTATACCTTCTTACAGCACGAAGCACTGTAGGAGGGAAATGGATCCGGAATTATTGGTTATCACTGTTTAACTTTCTATATAAAACTATGCTCAAGGCTACAGTTTACAATTATACAAATGAAGTGAAACTTGAATAATGTATTCATATAGAGATTGAACTGTGTTTGATAGG
This sequence comes from Pecten maximus, assembly GCF_902652985.1. Classification (NCBI taxonomy): domain Eukaryota; kingdom Metazoa; phylum Mollusca; class Bivalvia; order Pectinida; family Pectinidae; genus Pecten; species Pecten maximus. The sequence goes on along the minus strand of NC_047021.1, from coordinate 25,910,684 downwards.
GTTACGGTGGTATGAACGCAATATGATACAGACATATAGCGCGTAAGCGTGTATTGACACAGTTAGTAGTGACGTGTTCGAACTGTACGCTTCAGTCACTTGTTGTGAGCTTACCTCGTGGAGATGTTAAATATTAACTCATTTCCGCAATCTTCAGTTTAGTTTTTGACAAAATACTCATTTGGCATTAGGTTTTGGTACAGAGATCATCGGGTAACATCAGAAAACGGTAAGATTGCGTTGTCAGTCCTTTGAAAATGGCGCCGTCTAGTTGACGTTCTTGTAACGTCACCAAGAGACGACGTCATTATTATGTTTCCATTCCCGCCCTTATTAATCCGCTTAGCCCCTTTTTTATTGCGTTTACGCTAATTTTAACGCAGTCAGAGTTTACTAAGCTGAAGAAGGGAGATATGTAAATTAATATAATCGTATAGCTGATAATTGGACAATAGTTATGACTGAAATACCTTTGGTTTGGTTTGTTTTTGTTTAACGTCCTATTAACAGCCAGGGTCATTTAAGGACGTGGCAGGTTTTGGAGGTGGAGGAAAGCCGGAGTATCCGGAGAAAAACCACCGGCCTAGGTCAGTACCTGCATGGCAACAGCCTCACGTAGGTTTCGAACTCGCAACCCAGAGATGGAGGGCTAGTAATAAAGTGTCGGGACACCTTAACAACTCGGCCACCCCGGCCCGACTGAAATACCAACATACATCTTGATTACAAATATCAAGATCTGAGTGTTATATTCAATGACTGTCACTGTCCAGAAATAACAAATTAAGCACTTGTTCTACTTTCTGAATGCAGACGGACATTAATTATGACGAGACGAGTTGAATTTCACTGCCAAATTACATGTCGGATTGTTTTCTGAGGTAGAAGAAATTTGTGCTGTAGAGACTGGAATGTGCTTACACAGGTGTACACGATTCCTGGGCAGTCGGTACGAAAGAGCATAGTTTATAGTTTATAGTTTTTATTTCATCCAAATGCAAAACAAGCATATAGGGAACAGTACAAACATGTTCATAATTATCATGACATAGACAAGCATAAGATGGCGGAGGACAATATTACCATCAATACTACTGTAATGAGATGTACAAGACATGTTGTAACTACATTGTGTTATCAATATACATTGTAAACTCATCAGTTTCAACTTATTGAATTAATATGACAAAACCGTGACGTCATACATAGTAACGATACGTCATAACGGATGACGTCATACTATATAAAAAGCTACAGAAGCAACAGTGACACCGATGAAAAATGATGAATCAATAATAGCAACAAACTAAGATCAATTTAATTACTTGCAAGCAGGAGGACCGTGGGACTTGATAATGATTTATGATGACATAATATGGGAGATCTCAATATTCAAACTGATTTTAATTTTACCGTAGTTATTTAGACTCTTCCCTTGTTTCCTGACAGTGACAGTGATATATGCCAGTATTAGATAACATGAGACGGATATTTTACACTATACTATCCAAACTTACTTTTACTCGAGTACTCTCGAAGCCTCTTTTGTGAAATGTTATCACACCTCCGTTATATAGGCGAAATTGTAGGTAAAACTGGAGGACTTTGAAAGGTTTTTGTTACCTCTCTGAAAGGAAGGGCCGCGGTGGCCGAGTGGTTAAGGTGTCCCGACACTTTAACACTAGCCCCCCACCTCTGGGTTGCGAGTTCGAAACCTACGTGGGACAGTTGCCATGTACTGACCGTAGGCCGGTGGTTTTTCTCCGGGTACTCCGGCTTTCCTCCACCTCCCAAACCTGGCACGTCCTTAAATGACCCTGGCTGTTAATAGGACGTTAAACAAAAACAAACCAAACCAAATCTCTGAACGGCTCTTCTACATAATCAGCCCCTTATGAAAACAGAACATGTCAGTCAAGAGAGAGACACCATTTGTTCGCAACAGTCACATGGTACATCAATAGTATGATGGAAGATCGTGTTAACAAACGCATCAACGGATTTGTCGATCAGAAATTCAATATTTTTATTTGAAAAAAGTACACTTTTGTAGCTCTTACATCAGTCCAAATAAAAAGAGTATTGGTCAAAATAATGGTATGATTTAAATCGGGTTCCGTGTTACCTTTTCCTCTCACACATCTGAAACCCTAGTCTTCACAGTTACACTTTATGACCAGGTCATGTCGTTTTCGACCTTTTTACTGGCAGGGATTTAACACAGAAGCAATATACATATACCCAACCGGGCACATAGTTTGACAGTGAATTTTAGAGGATTTCTTTCACATTGATTTCGTATTTAACTTCCTATTCCATCGCTGTCCCTGTGTAGTTTTTGTGATAGCTTCCGTAAAGCATTGCCAGCATAAATGCCTGAGTTAAACAACATTATAGTAGTCTTACTTAGTGCTCATTGAGTTTAGACACTGACATAATGACTACACGAGCAACTTGAGTTATTAATTGTAAAATATAACAACATAACCGATGCCCGTATCCAGGCTCCGTTAGCCAAGCCTCGGTAATCTTTATTACTGTAAAAGTGGAAATGTTCGCGGCCTGGAAATTTTCGCTTATTTCGTGGCCATTAAATCTCCGCGAAATTATCCACACGCGAAAATAATCCCACATGAAAATATTGACACGCGAATATTTCCACCAAATAAAATCCAAGACGCAAGTTCCTAGTGGTATACCATATGCATTCAAGCGTCATATCGCTCGTGATGTGTAAAACGTTGTCATGGTCGGTCAAGAGACATGCATGGATATAAAATAATTTAAGTAATGTGTAAAATGATAGTATTTTATCTAATTTTCAATGCTTATTAATCATTAAATTTTCTTCATTTCATGATAACTATGATCGTTACTACGTAAACGTTACAGTACAGATTAATCTCGGAGCAGCTCGGCCTTTTGTAGCTAGCCTATAGGCCCCGAAACAGCACAGGTTTCAGTTGTTACACAAAAGATAAACTTCCTTGTAATAGAAAAGTAAAGTCATTACACGGTAATATGTCTTATCTGAATCTGAAACTTCGATACATTATTGCAATGAATGACCTGTTTAATATAGCATAGTATGTACAGTATAGCCATTTCCTAAACGCAAAAGCTAAATTAGGTCAGACATCAATATATGTCTGCCTGTAAATAGAACACGGGATTCCCCTACTTTTGTATGTCGGTGGCACGTCATTACTCGCAGTGAAGACTTCCTCAGTCTCCCGATAAACTGTATCTGAACATGGTAGGTATGTTTTTAATATATTTTGTGACCTATACATTGGTATATATCTTAGTGAACTAATTCTTTATGGTACACTGATGCTTACGATCCATTTTTAACCACAAGTCATAAAATATCAGGAAAACGTATTCTAATTAAGAGGACATGCTTCTCTGATTATTGTAGTTTAATAATATTTTTAACCAGCATTGTAACATGGTATATCTGATGGACCAACAACCAATATATGTTCGATGATATCATCTGTAACTTTCGTTTCTCGTGATTATATATTTCATGACCCTGAGAAATCCCGAATGCATTGCAGTATCACTGCCTAAAATACGTAAGTCAATTAGACCACTAGCTGTGTCAGGCAGTGTATGTGCTCAATGCACACAAAATAAAATAAAATATTTCTGAATCAGATATGGCAGTAAATCAGCAGCACGTGCTGTCCTATCTGTCCTTAGATAAGGACGCGGCTTTTCTGCCTTTTTGGCTCTATAGTATGTTTTAGTGTCTGTCTGTTCGTCCGTTTTTTTTTTATTTGTCTCCTGTCGATATTCTTTCCTTCTCTCATATCGATTCATCTTGTCCATGTATCTGTGATACAGTATTTTTAACACGTATGAAACACTTGTCCTGTTATTTTATTTTACATTTGTGTAGTCCTATCGAGTAAGGAATACCACATATTTGTGTTTTTTGTCCACATATCACTGAGACACAGGGACTTGGTAGGAATTCCTAACCCACGGTCCATGTACAGTGTATGTATTTTTGTACACATATATGGATCGTGGGTTTGCGATTCGAGTCCCTGTGCACTGAACACTAAAGGTATCGACTGCTCACTGATAGTATTCAACTTTGTTTAGAGCCAAACATGAATTAAACTGCATCATACAGCTGTTTCATCCTTCTTGGTCTCGTCAGTGATGTTAGGGACACCAAACAGCTGTTTCGTCCTTCTAGGGCTCGTCAGTGATGTTAGTGACATTATACAGTTGTTTTGTCCTTCCAGGACTCGTCAGTGATATTAGGGACATCATACAGTTGTTTCGTCTTTCTAGGTCTCGTCAGTGATGTTAGGGACATCATACAGTTGTTTCGTCCTTTGAGGACTCGTCAGTGATGTTAGGGACATCACGCATCTGTTTCGTCCTTCTAGGGCTCGTCAGTGATGTTAAGGGTCTGTCTGTAGAGCCATTTAATTAAGCGGTATGAGACGATGATAATTATATCACCATACAATTATTACAATGTCAATTAATGGTTTTAAGAAAAGCTTAAACTGTTAAAAATCACATATACTAATTCTCGATACAGCGAGTAAAATTAGCAAACACTTCCAATAACGAAAGTGTACAAATAGGGAAGATCTTTATTGTGATATATTTATTAAGTGAATTAAATAATTATGTATGTGTGCCTTGAATATAAAGATTCAGTAAAAACAAATGTATGTCATGATAAGAAACAAAAATCCTGGTGAGAATGGGGTATATATTATTATGTTTTAGGGCGCTGATGATAACCGGACGGGGTAAAATTGGAAATTCCAAGTCACCATAGGTAGTAACACTATTGATAAGTGGCTGGATACATCCTTGTACGACCCGTCACTCATTGTTTACGCTAAATATAAGTAAACATAGGCACGACCGACCGTATATTTATATAACTTTGCATAAAATATACATTCTGACATGTTTGTAAAAAATATATGTATAGCCATTAGCCAGGTCGTCGCGTCGACTGGTAATCGGCGTTATCTCCCTTTGACCATATTTGAAATATCTCCCAGAGAAATTTTCTAAAACTTTCCCCAAATTTGGCACGAGGTAAATGAATTACCTGCATTTTTGCCTCTCTCGTTCCAGTGGGTTTGTTTGTGTTAGTTATGATCAACAGGTCACCGACAATACCCAACCCGTACATAAAGTAACCGTGGTGTAAGAGAAATGCGGAAGTTTGCTTTTCAATAAAATTGATAAATTCCACACCACAAAGTCAGTACCCCGATGGGAGAAACGAAACCCTGGTCTATGAGCTATTTGTCACGATTGACACGACTGACTCTATTTGATAGTGTTAACCTAGTTTTTTAAGCAATGTCATGGTGACTGTATTATAAATCACGATCAACGGTGTTTAATGACCCACTGACTTTAAATCGTTATATGAAGTATGGAATGTCTTATTTTATCCTTGTCAAACTACCTTCGATAAACATTTGTTACTATGCTCAAAAGAATTTCATTTTAGCTTCAGTCCACGAAAGGTTGAGGAGTTGATTAACACACATGTGTGCTGTCTAAAGATACATGTATGTGTGTATTTAACAATAGCTATACGTCCTTAAGAAGTTCTACACTAGCCCCTAAGTGTATACAAACGAAACCCTTGGTTAGCTGAGTGTAACTGATTTTTATCGTAGTTATACCTGGTCAATACGTGTACATGACGTAGTTCCGTATAGTTAGGAGTATGATGACATTTTAGGTTTTTAAGTTTCTACTGTTAGCCTCTGCCCGATTCAATTGTTATTTGTGATAGAAAATACATTGTAGGTTTAAAATTGCTCTCCAAGTGATTTGTTGTCAAGAAATTAAGACGGTGGTTTACATCAAATTCCCCGGTGTTTCATATCAATATTCTCATTTTCTTTTCTTCCTATTTTTAATGAAATAGAATAAGAACTACTTAGATATTATTTAAGGGTTAACTGTAATATTTTTTTTACGTTATTGAGCAATAACACAAAAAACTGGGGTGTACTCTGAATAAACCGCGAAGCAACGATAACAACGATAAGAAACATTTTCATTAAGTTTAACATGTTTATTTTGCTCCAGATATTTAAAAACACATCGATAAATACAAAATCCCGTGAAAAACGATTACTCCGCTGACGTCACAGTTTATTTTTTTATGTTATGAGATGATAACATAATTTTTTGAGCCAATGAAAATGCTTGTTACAAGCAAAATTAAATTATAAAGCAATAACAACAAGATTTAATGCAGTATCCAAATACAATCTAATCAGTGGCGATTTTGTTTGTTTTGAAGTATTGTTCGATATCTACTTTCAAATCCAAGGGTCTCAAATATTTACCTTGCCTCAATGTGTAAAGTCAACATCCACATTATACCTATGGTAATTTTTCGAGATTGAATGTACATGTGTATTTCAGTCAAAATTCTAACATGGCATACAAGTATATGCTTACGACGTCAACCTTTGTTTACAACTTGATTTTTCATATTAATTTTCCTTCGTTAATCTTTATGACGTTCTGTATCTATTGTAAGTTAAGCTCTTCTGTGATAGATAACAATACAGTTTTATCCATGTCTTTAAAATTCTATTTTGAGCAGATCGTGACTTGACGTAGCAGATAGGTATGCTTTAGGCAAATAAACCACACAACTTGATATCGTTTGTTTTGAACGTTTTTATCACTAGGAGTATCATTTCAGGGTCGTAACAAACCAAAATCCTTCCTAACTACATCATCACAAGTTTTAACACTATATTACGCTCCTATATAATCATACATCTGTACCAACTTCCGGTCTCGACACAGCTCCATCCGCCCATAAGAGTCACCGTGATATATTATAGCAGAGCAGCCGGCAAGCTCAAGTATACATATTTAAAGGATAGGAGTTTGTTTCAAATGTTCTTGACATTGGGACCAATCTGAAGTTTTTGGCAATGCGCATATAAACATGAGGAATTCGAAATAATGTTTGAGTTTTCGAAATTCCTCTCAGTTCAAGTGAAATTCAAAGGAACAAATCCAAAATCCGTTATTCGTTTTGTTTTTGTTTTATGTTTTCTGTCAATATATGATAATGTTGTATTCGGATGGGAGAATTCTGCCAGTGGCTGTGTGAATACGTTCTATAGACACAGACTGTCATTAATTGGTGATCAACACGTGAACCACTCTTGTGTAAATAAACATCAGTGTTGCCAAGTTAGTTTCTCTATTACCATAGTTACGGTGTAAAACAGAATTATCTGGGAGGTCGGCTGGCAAATTGGCAAACTTACTCACCCACCAGTGTTTTATTCCCCGATATACCATGAAATGTATGAGTGAATCCACCTTTACACAATAACACCAGGAGTGATCATTATCATTTACTACACGTAAAACTTTAATTCTTGGGGCATAAATAAGTGTTGAAAGATGTCACTGGATGTAAATGACAGCGAATACTTCTAGTTCCAGTTAAAGCCCCATATTCCCAAAGAAAAATATATAAATGTTTACATTTTGACCTCACTATACTTTTCAGACTTGATATATAGCTAACAAATTATCACGAATCAAAAACCGGATGAAAATGAGTATTTATGAAAGTATGCGGGAAATTCCCATAAATAATAACCGGATCCGACTGACCAAGTTTCTATACAAGTTAGTCCCACAATGCAACGGGCGAGTTATCAGTCAACACAAAATGTCAACACAAAATGGCGAAACGCCGAAAACATGGGCCTGCCAAAACGCAGCGAGATTCTGCCAAAAAGAAACGTAAAAGGGTCTGGAATCGGCAAAACCGCATATTTTTCTTAGGGAAAGAATTGATTCATTGGAACTCGGCAAGAGAAGAAAAAGGGAAATATTCCGATTTGCCGGATTGCTGGTAAGCTTTTTTCCGGAATTCCTCGAACATTACTGATGTTTAGTTGTATGCAAATTGCTATATTTTATGTGTAGTGTACGTTGTTGTACCCTCGTTAATCAGAAGCCTTGGCTAGTGAAGATGCCTCAAATGCGGCGAGTTATTTGTACGTAAGGATTCCCGGTCAAGCGTCCAGTCCAATGGTCAGTCTAATGTTAGGAGAGCGTGAATGAACATCTTAGATTGTCATTTAAGGATTGAATAATGTTATGTTGAGGTGTATGGGGGTATAAACCTCAATAGGTCTTGAGACAAATTTTATGAACTGCGAAGCAATTCATTAATACATGTATGCATCTAGAGCTTTTGGTTATTTGGGAGTATGCGGTTTTAAGAGCTGTGTATTTTCCCAGATATGCAGTCTACAGGGGAAAATATGTATAACAATATGTGTTCTTCGGGATAACAATTGCTTGAGGCTGCATTTCCCGGAGAACATGAAAGACTTGTAAAGGGACAGTTTTAGGATTGTTAAAAAACTGTGTAGGATTGGTAACGGAAGGTGAGGGATTGTCAACGAAAAGTGTAGGATTGTTAACGAAAAAAAGTGTGTGGTTGGTAACGGGAGGTTTAGCATGGAAATAGAAAAGCGTAGGATTAGTAACAGAAGGTGTAGGATTGGTAACAGAAGGTGTAGGGTTGGTAATGGAAGGTGTAGGATTAGTAACGGTAGGTGTAGGATTGGTAATAGAAGGTGTAGGATTGGTAACAGAAGGTGTAGGATTGGTAATAGAAGGTGTAGGATTGGTAATAGAAGGTGTAGGGTTGGTAATGGAAGGTGTAGGATTAGTAACGGGAGGTGTAGGATTGGTAATGAAAGGTGTAGGATTGGTAACGGGAGGTATAGGATTGGTAACGGGAGGTGTAGGATTGGTAACGGAAGGTGTAGGATTGGTAACAGAAGGTATAGGATTGTTAACGGGAGGTGTAGGATTGGTAATGGGAGGTGTAGGATTTGTAATGGAAGGTGTAGGATTGGTAACAGAAGGTGTAGGATTGGTAACAGAAGGTGTAGGATTGGTAACAGGAGGTGTAGGATTGGTAATGGAAGGTGTAGGATTGGTAACAGAAGGTGTAGGATTGGTAACGGGAGGTGTAGGATTGGTAACGGGAGGTGTAGGATTGGTAACAGGAGGTGTAGGATTGGTAACAGAAGGTGTAGGATTGGTAATGAAAGGTGTAGGATTGGTTACAGGAGGTGTAGGATTGGTAACAGAAGGTGTAGGATTGGTAACAGGAGGTGTAGGATTGGTAATGGAAGGTGTAGGATTGGTAACAGAAGGTGTAGGATTGGTAACAGAAGGTGTAGGATTGGTAACGGGAGGTGTAGGATTGGTAACGGAAGGTGTAGGATTGGTAACAGGAGGTGTAGGATTGGTAATGAAAGGTGTAGGATTGGTAATGAAATGTGTAGGATTTGTAATGAAAGGTGTAGTATTAGTAACGGGAGGTGTAGGATTGGTAACGGGAGGTGTAGGATTGGTAACGGGAGGTGTAGGATTGGTAACGGGAGGTGTAGGATTGGTAATGAAAGGTGTAGGATTTGTAATGAAAGGTGTAGGATTGGTAACGGGAGGTGGAGGATTGGTAACAGGGGGTGTAGGATTGGTAACGGGAGATGTAGGATTGGTAACAGGAGGTGTAGGATTGGTAACGGGAGGTGTAGGATTTGTAATGAAAGGTGTAGGATTAGTAACGGGAGGTGTAGGATTGGTAGCGGGAGGTGTAGGATTTGTAATGAAAGGTGTAGGATTAGTAACGGGAGGTGTAGGATTGGTAACGGGAGGTGTAGGATTGGTAATGGAAGGTGTAGGATTTGTAATGGAAGGTGTAGGATTGGTAACGGGAGGTGTAGGATTGGTAACGTGAGGTGTAGGATTGGTAATAGAAGGTGTAGGATTGGTAACGGTAGGTGTAGGATTGGTAACGGGAGGTGTAGGATTGGTAACGGGAGGTGTAGGATTGGTAACGGGAGGTGTAGGATTGGTAACGGGAGGTGTAGGATTGGTAACGGGAGGTGTAGGATTGGTAACGGGAGGTGTAGGATTGGTAACGGGAGGTGTAGGATTTGTAATGGAAGGTGTAGGATTGGTAACAGGAGGTGTAGGATTGGTAACAGAAGGTGTAGGATTAGTAACGGGAGGTGTAGGATTTGTAATGAAAGGTGTAGGATTAGTAACGGGAGGTGTAGGATTGGTAACGGGAGGTGTAGGATTGGTAACAGAAGGTGTAGGATTGGTAACAGAAGGTGTAGGATTGGTAACAGAAGGTGGAGGATTGGTAACGGGAGGTGTAGGATTGGTAACGGAAGGTGTAGGATTGGTAACGGGAGGTGTAGGATTGGTAATGGAAGGTGTAGGATTGGTAATGAAAGGTGTAGGATTGGTAATGAAAGGTGTAGGATTGGTAACAGAAGGTGTAGGATTGGTAACAGGAGGTGTAGGATTGGTAATGGAAGGTGGAGGATTGGTAACAGAAGGTGTAGGATTGGTAATGGAAGGTGTAGGATTAGTAACGGAAGGTGTAGGATTGGTAATGAAAGGTGTAGGATTGGTAATGAAAGGTGTAGGATTGGTAATGAAAGGTGTAGGATTGGTAACGGGAGGTGTAGGATTGGTAACGGAATGTGTAGGATTGGTAACAGAAGGTATAGGATTGGTAACGGAAGGTGTAGGATTGGTAATGAAAGGTGTAGGATTGGTAACGGTAGGTGTAGGATTGGTAACAGAAGGTATAGGATTGTTAACGGGAGGTGTAGGATTGGTAACAGGAGGTGTAGGATTGGTAATAGAAGGTGTAGGATTGGTAACAGAAGGTGTAGGATTGGTAACAGAAGGTATGGGATTGTTAACGGGAGGTGTAGGATGGGTAACAGGAGGTGTAGGATTTGTAACGGAAGGTGTAGGATTGGTAACGGAAGGTGGAGGGTTGGTAATAGAAGGTGTAGGATTGGTAACGGAATGTGTAGGATTGTTAACAGGAGATGTAGTGTAATTGGTAATTGGAGAAATGACTGATAACAAAAACTTTATACTCTCAAATGCTTTGTTTCTCTTTAAGCTTGATTTTGTTTCCAAATATCGGTACTCCTACCAAGTATATGCCTTAGCCTTCCTTAATGTAATGTTAAGGCCATTGTATAGCTGGTTATTTTAAGGTGATAGTGTCATTTGCCTGAAGACATTTTATTGTTTTTATCTTCCGTATACTATCTTGGTCCTGTCAAGAGTTCATTTAATCCTCTAGTTTGAGTGTTATACAAGTATATCTAGTTTAAGTATGATGATGGTGTAGCCACAGATATATTGCTGTGTAACGGTACGCACGCTCTTGTTATAGAAACACACTAAAATAACGTAGTAATTGGATTTCCCCAGTCAACATACAAATTGTTATTGTTATAACGAGGAAAACAGATTTGGCAAACCCATTCCGGAAGTTATGTAAGTAGACATGTTGCTATATTTAACATGTCGAAAATTTATTAACCGGACGTAAAACATTCATATCACTTTATATATACATGTAGTAGTATATCATTAGTTGTGTCCTTGTTGGATAACGGTTATTAATTTACCGGAAATATCAGAGATAATCAGACTCTCATCAAATCACCGTACAAATGACACACACCGCTCATTACCATATCGACATGTTGGACAATTAATTGTTGATCTGACAGGGTTTTATGGTACATGACGTTCATTGGTATTGATTTACATGCCGTGTAAAACACAGTTGACAATAGGGTTATTTAAAATAATTTAATAGTTCATTACCAGTACTAACTATATATTAACAGAACTCATTACGATGTCTGTTTACTATGACAATGGCAATTCTTTATTCTCATGAGCAGTATGGTGCAGAGACTAATTCAATGCTTTCGGCTACCTCAGTTATTTTTCATCAACCAATATTTGATTACTGTACGAATTCCAACCCCACTATCTATATAAGTCTAAGCGTAAACGATTGGGTCGGTGTGACTTGTACCTAGTGTTAAAAACGGTCTCTGTCACTCAGCTGATCATGACGGAGCATGCTTCTTGGTCGTATAGCTGATCACGCCGGAGACCCAGGTTCGATTCCTGTTGGGGCATTCGGCAGGGATATGTTTTCCCTATTCTCGACGCTTTTGGAATTTAAAGGCTCCGACTGAGATTTGAGTAAATCTCAAGAAAATCAGAGGAAGTAGTGTATGTTCAGGACTGTCTCTTCGCTCAGCTGACGGAACATGGCTGTTGAGGTAGAGCCGTGGCTGATCACGCCCGAGTCCTTGGTTTACTCGGCAAGAATGTGTTTTCCCTGTTCTTTCACATATATATTACATCATTATGTATGTATTATATAATGCGTACACACGTGTGCTGTAGGGACTGTGAACCGGGAATTCCAGCTTAGACTTAGTGCATAATACAGTAACACGGAAGTCCACATCCGGACCGAGTTCATGGTCGTTTAAAGCCACATACTCCCAAAGAAACATATATCAATGTTTACTTTTTTTTTTTTTTTTTTTTTTTTTTACAGTTTTCGGACTTGATACATACCTAACAGATTATCTTGAATCAGAAACTGAAAGAAAGTGTGTATTTATGAAAGTATACGGGGAATTCCCAAAAATAATAACTGTAAGTTTCGCGATATAACGCGTTAGGTTCGCGTAATAACGCGAAAAAATATTATTTTCTTCTACGAAAATGGTCCCAACCGGCTTTCGTATAAGCTTAAAGTGACCTATACTCTCCAAATCCTACCTTGAGGCTAAAGGGAAATCCCCACTAGCCTAAGGAAGTAAAGTGTCCTATACTCTCCACTCCTATACTTGTAATTCGTGTTGGAGCATAAGGATTGTCACCTGATCAAAACATTCATTTCAGACGATGAATAACAGTATTTCATTTCTGTAGATATACTATATGCTATCAGTTTGGGATTTGATTCATTTGATTTAAAAATATCTTATTGTATCTTATTGTATACAAGGGACTTTGGCACAAGTTATCAACTTATACACTTTGGGAAAACCTATAGAAACACACACACTTACATACAATGTAAGTGAACGCTTGGATAGATTAAGTCTGTATTATTTACAAACGTGAATTTAATTAGAGATAATGTATAGGTGTAGTTCAATGAAGGAGTCATGTTCAATCACGGACAAGTACTCGCCTAACTGTGTAACCCAAAGGATATGTTTAAATCATTTTCTAAACTATGAAGACGACAATGTAGACATCATGTCAAAGTTTAAAAATTTTAATTTAATTTCTTTGTTGCTTATTTAATCAGTGATAGGGAAGTTCTTATTGTGGGCCTAAGTTTACTTGATTTGCAATCATTATCGTGTATAAAATTCAAACTCCGTCCTGTTTTGCCCTCACGGTTTAAAAATATCTTCAACTCCGTATGGTAAGGGTCACGATATATAAGGAATCGTCACACATTAAGTTTATACGTCTGATTTCTACAGTACACCTGATTATCATGGGCAAATATATGTCACTGTATGGGTTCAATTAAACTAGAAGGTATCTCTAGATCTCAAATAGGACAGCTCAAATAGGACAGCCCAAATAGGACTGCTGAAATAGGACAACTCAGATAGGACAGTTCAAATAGGATAACTCAAATATGACAGTTCAAATAGGACAGCCCAAATAGGACTGCTGAAATAGGACAACTCAGATAGGACAGTTTAAATAGGACAACTCAAATATGACAGTTCAAATAGGACAGCCCAAATAGGACTGCTGAAATAGGACAACTCAGATAGGACAGTTTAAATAGGACAACTCAAATAGGACAATTCAGATAGGACAGTTCAAATAGGACAACTCAAATAGGACAGTTCAAATAGGACAGCCCAAATAGGACTGCTGAAATAGGACAACTCAGATAGGACAGTTCAAATAGGACAACTCAAATAGGACAACTCAGATAGGACAGTTCAAATAGGGCAGTTCAAATAGGACAACTCACAAAAATAGGCTGAAGGGAAAGTACATGTTTACACGCTTACATTTTCCTGTTAAATTAGCTGTGATGGAAGCTGTATCTCACACGTACATGTCAAGTATCCTGTCTGAATCTACAAAAATGGAAAGATAAAAAGGCCTGTACATCTAATGAATCTGTATACATTATTTATGTTAAAGGACAGGGTTTCCATTGATTTTTTTTACATGCTGGGTTTTCCCTGCCATTCGTGAGTCAGTTACTGGTGTGCTGTATTTATAACTGTAATGCCGACAGATTGAGGTAAGTTGTACATTGGTATATATAAATTCACATTATAGTTATTCGTGTAGATACATGTATTTCACTTATAGCATCTTGCTGTACACATGTGCACACCCAAGTTAGTATTGAAATCATATATCCGTGTGTGTAAGAGAGAGTGTGCGTGTTTGTGTATGGGTGTGTTAGGAATCACGTCGTACACAAATAATTAGAGTGATAAATATTTAATCGATTGGAAATACAGTGAGAAAAATTAATCGTGAAAACATTACTGTAAAACGAACAACCTCAGCTATAATGGACAATGATACACGGTTTGACATAAAAAAGGCCTATGAATTATGATTAAAAATCCTAACGTCACGGGTATCTACCATACCGGTATCATTTATAAATATTTGCCTTCAGTACGATTTATTTACGATTATAACATAATTACGGTATGTGACGTCACATGCCACATATGTTCCAGGGGGTTACATAAACACTCACACTTTCGCTGGCGCAGAAAAAGTGAGTGAACGTAACGCTAGGAGTATCGAGGTTGCAAAACTTTGAGATATTTATTTATAAAATAAGATGCGTGTCCAGCATTGTCATCGGATTAAAGGAAAACGTTAAGGTGAAAAATGTTGAAAATGCTTTGTGAAATGAATATGATTTATGTATAAATATATCTGAACAGTCATTGTATAGTTATATATGTATTTTGACGTCATTATTTAATGACATCTTGTCATTTAAGCTCCGCCTAATCAACCAACCAGACCATGAAAGTTTTAAACTTAATGTGTTACAGTTATAATGATTACCAGTTTGATAGTGTATACACGTGACAAGGATGTCATACATTAAACTCTCTGAATACATGTGAAACTTAAAACAACACTGGACACGTCTGAGTTTCCGGATTTATAAATTTATTCACAAAAGATGTTCGAATGAACATAATGTTTATTTTTCTTGTAAATTTATTCTATACTACTTTCGATTTGTGAATTAAATTAGATAATTAAATATAATTAATATAACATATCGCAGTGTCACTTTTTTTTATCTATTTTCTTCATTTTTTCAGTATCAATCAAACTAATTCTGTCGCTTTAATCATGATCATCTTGATGTTTGAACTAAATCTATATTTTACATATAAAATGAGGCCTTCTGTACTTTTTCAACATAATATTGTTAGTTTAATGACACGATTCATTCTGTAGTTTGTATATAACATACGGACCCTGGGATTTGAAATTTGTGCCAAATTTATCAGTTTCCATATATAAATCACCATTGTCCTTTGTTTGTGAAATATTCCGGGCAGTTTTCCCAGTTATAAAGGTTTTTTTATAAGTGGCATTCTCCAAAAATACAACTGTATCGCATAGCTTAACCGGAAGTATTTTAAAAAGAGGCCATTGTATCTATTTATAGAATTAAAATAAAAACCTAATTGAAATACTAGTTTCGTTCTGATACTGCTAGGTAATTGATAAATTGTGGTTGTATCAAGGAGACAGCGTCTGACCTGAACACTTTTGATATACATATCTTTCACGTAACGGTTACGTCATCAAACTTATTTTGAAACTGATCAGATTCTTCATCATAATTATCGTTCCTGGATTTTTTCCTGAATTTCTTTAAAATTCATTTAAGTATGTCGCTTTCACACTTTATAAATGTACATGTAGAATTTCGGCTCTATTGTTAGCTCATCTGGTGAGCTTATGCCATACCGTGGCGTCCGTCGTCCGTCGTCCGTAGTCCATCCGTCCTCTGTCGTCCGGCCGTCCGTCCGTCAACAATTAACTTATTTGACTTCTTCATAACCGCTGATCGGAATTTCTCCAAATTTTGTCAGAAGCATCCCTTTGGGTAGGGGCCTCAAAATTGTACAAATGATGGGGCTGACCCCCTGGGGGCCTCTGGGGCGGGGCCAAAAGTGGTCAATTTAGCTATATTGATATAAATGACTTCTTCTCTGAAACCGAGCAATGGATATCGCTCATATTTGCTTGGTAGCATCACTATGGGGTGGGGATTCAAAATTGTACAATGATGGGGCTGACCCCCTGGGGACCTCTGGGGCAGGGCCAAATGAGGTCAATCGGGCTATATTGATATAAACGACTTCTTCTCTGAAACCGAGCAATGGATATCGCTCATATTTGTCTGGTAGCATCACTATGTGGTGGGCATTCAAAATTGTACAAATAATTGGGCTGACCTCCCAGGGGGCTGAGGGGCGGGGCCAAATGTGGTCAATTGGGCTATATTGATATAAACGACTTCCTCTCTGAAACCGAGCAATGGATATCGCTCATATTTGCCTGGTAGCACCTACTTGGGGTAGGAATTCAAAATTGTACAAATGGTGGGGCTGACCCCCCGGGGGGCTGAGGGGCGGGGCCAAACAGGGTCAATTTGGCTAAATTGATATAAACAACTTCTCCTCTTAAACTAAGCAATGGATATATCTCATATTTGCCTGGTAGCACCTACTTGGGGTGGGAATTCAAAATTGTACAAATGCATGGTGGGGCTGACCCCCCGGGGGGCTGAGGGGCGGGGCCAAACAGGGTCAATTTGGCTAAATTGATATAAACAACTTCTCCTCTTAAACTAAGCAATGGATATATCTCATATTTGCCTGGTAGCACCTACTTGGGGTGGGAATTCAAAATTGTACAAATGGTGGGGCTGACCCCCTGGGGGTCTTAGGGGCGGGGCCAAAAAGGGCCCGTTTGGCTAAATTGATATAAACAACTTCTCCTCTTAAACTAAGCAATGGATATCTCTGATATTTGCCTGGTAGCACCTACTTGGGGTGGGAATTCAAAATTGTACAAATGGTGGGGCTGACTCTTGGGGGCGGGGCCAAAAAGGGCCTGTTTGGCTAGATTGATATAAACGACATCTCCTCTGAAACTAAGCAACGGATATTGCTCATATTTGACTGGTAGCACCCCCTTGGGGTAAGGATTCAAAATTGTACAAATGGTGGGGCTGACTCTTAGGGGCGGGGCCAAAAGGGACCAGTTTGGCTAAATTGTTATAAACAACTTCTCCTCTGAAACTAAGCAATGGATAGCATCCCCTTGGGGTAGAGATTCAAAATTGTACAATTGGTGGGGCTGACCCCCCGGGGGGCTGAGGGGCGGGGCCAAAAGGGATCAATTTGACTAAATTGACATTTTTAGAATTACAATAAAACCAATGTTCATGTACGTCCATATAAAATGCTTATGATATATTGACATAGCAATACCAGTGATAAATATACTTAAGCATAGTTCTCTTGTTTCATATATCATGAAACCAGGTGAGCGATACAGGCCCTCTGGGCCTCTTGTTTAGCATCGCTGTATTAAATTACTTGTTCAATGTACAGATCAATACATTTCAATATTTTTCAGTCAAACTAACGTTACTCACATTGTTGTTCATGTCGGACAGAGTAACAACATCAAAGGCGGTCACAGCATTGCAACAATATCCAGATGTCAGTGTCCATTTTCTCTTTGTTGCTTTGAGTATGATGATAAATTAACTTTGACTAAATATAGAAAAAAAAAATCTGATATAATTAACTGGTGTTGAAATAGACTGGTTTTATTTTAAATCAATTTCATTGCAGATAAAAGCAAATGGATTGGACAAAAGTTGTAGAACTTACTTACGTCCCTTTCCGTAACAAGGGAATATATACAAAATTCGTCACGCAACAGATTATTTTAACTTATATTGTATTTTAACGAAGACGGGAATAAAGATAGAAAGGGGCATAACAGATAAGGAACACCAACGAAAACAGAATGTGGAGCTTTGTAAGATGAAGAACATGTATTGGTTTATCTGGTCTTGTCGTCGTAGGTAGACTACTTTTCTAATACACAAGTCCTTCTGCTTTCTAATGTTCGTCACATCCTGTGCTCAGTATCGCTCTCCATGTTCACTCGTAATCCTTTTTTGGTCTCACTTCGAATACATATTCTTGGCTACCTTCGCCGACAAGACTAGTGAAACCAGGTACACTCAATACAACATAAAAGGTGCTGTTGCAGAACCGCCCACAGCGATTTCTTGAAATCGACTATATTTTCCAGTAAATCTACGAAAAATACATATGGAACAAGATGTTATTTTCCACTTGACCCATAAGCGCGCCCATAGCGCCATCTACTTCACTTTTTTGTTTACAAGCATACCTATGTTTTTCACAGACCCATAAGTGGTATTTCTGTTTGTCACTGAGAGGTTTTCTCACGACTAGGTATTGTACATACATTGTAGTTTAAAATGATAAACAGTTGACCATGAAAAAACAAACGAGTTTAGTACAAGATGACGTAGAAAACCAAAATTCGAAAATTTTCATCAAATTCAAAATACCATTTTTAAAATCAATCGGCAAATTCGGCACGATAATATGCGAGTACTATCGATGTTAGTGTTTTAGAAACATATTTGACTATCCCTCTGTATACCAGCAAAAGAAAGTCGTGCCGAATCACTGGATAAGGGCAGTAATTCAATGTTGAAAAATGTATGTGGAAAAAATGCACGGGCGATACAAGTGGTCCTTGTCGTACACAATAATACAACGTATTGATTTATTATGAAACTGATTTGATACAATGTCCATGGCAATGTATTATGTTCTACTATGTTTAACATACTTATAGTAGTTCCGTATTACGTATGATTCATCATTTTTCTCACTTGACCATATTCGTCTTCAGCACTTCTTCAAGGCTTCTCCCTTGCCACACAAAAGTTCCCTTTGCCACTTGGTCTTTTGATTACTCACCGCGAATGGTGCTCGGCGTGTTGTTATAATTGCTGTTACGTTTTACAATTCAATTTAGTTAAGTTATTCTGTAGTAAAGTTGTCTTTGTCTCAAATAGGAAAATGGAGAACTCCTGCGTTGGGTTGGGATGTAAAGTTAAGTTCAAGTACAACCAGGTTTGCGATGGTAAAAATCCGCGAAAAATTCAGGACTGGATGAAAGATGTTCTCCTTTCTGAAGGTGTCATACTTTTTGAATCAACAGAAGCAAAGATGTGTCCAAAATGCTTTCTCAGATACCTCAGGAAACGTCCTGCATCCGAGAATGCCAATGAACCGGAACGGAAAAAAGCTTCCGTAGACAATGATGATTCTGTTGACGAATCTGATACTCTGGACGGGTATCTTTCTGTAGATGATTTATACTATGCCCCTTCTTTGAACAGAAAATGTAGCATTTGTCGAACTTACAACATGAAGACTTATAGCTGCATCAGTGAGAAAGCAAGACACCAGCTGCTTATCATAAACATAAACTGTACATGCCTGAGAATTCCAGGGGGTGTTCAAATCATCTTCTTGGTAAGGATATCAGTCCTGACATTGAGCAGGTTTTGACAGGGAGGGATAAACTTGTTAATCACTTAGCCACCAAGTCACCAGCTGTTATCAACGATTTACTCAAAATCATACAGAACATGTCCAATAACTTTTCACCGCTTGTATTAAACTTCGACAACATGGATGATGAAGATTGTCAAGCGTGGACAGGCTGGGATTGTAATCAATTCAATCAAATACACGATGCATGTTCCCGAACATATTACTGGTACAAAAGCATTGTCATCTAAGAATGTCCTTCTGCTGTTTTGGGTTAAACTCAAAACAGACATATCTTTCACTCAGTTGGCTTCTCTTTTCCGCATTCACAAATCGAGCGTCAGCAGAATTTTCCAGATCGTTACAGATGCTCTAAATCAAGCCGTAGTTCCCACACATCTTGGTCCAGATCACGTGTCTATGGCGCAAGCGTTGGATCACAATACAGTTTTCCCAAAAACATTCTTCGGCAACAAAGTCACCGTAATATTGGATGGTACATATATATATATATCGGCAAAAGTGAAGAACATGAGTTTCAGCGGAAAAGTTACTGCGGTCAAAAAAATGCAACTACGTGAAGTTTATGAGTATTGTGTTCATTTAACGGTTACGTTCTAGACACTGTCGGCCCATTTCTTGGTAGTGATAATGACGCCAAAATCACTGACAAGATACTTACCTCATTACAAAGTCTGTCAGGTATCCTAGAGGAAGATGATCAGGTAATTGTAGACAGGGGTTTCCGAGGCATTTTGAGCAAACTATCAGACGAGGGAAACGAGACTCACATGCCGACATTTCTCAAACCTGGACAGAGTAAACATGATGGTATAGAGGCAAACACAGACAGGTGCATCACTAAAACAAGATGGGTGGTCGAAAGTTATCACTCTCGTTTCAAGCAATTCAGATTTTTTAAAACTGAACTCACATCAGACTACTGCATCAAAAATCTCGAAAGTCTTCTGAAAAGTGTCACGGCATGTCTGAATTGGCTACGTGGACCCATATATCAGCCTTCATCAACAAAAGCAGCCGAAGATGAAAAAGTTGCTCTGGAGATGAAGTCACTTCTAAACAAGTCCAACATCCTAGCAGAGCGTGTTGAGAAAGAGCCAGACCTATCACGGAGAGCCAAATCCGAATGGCAGAAGCTAGAGGCAGCCCAGCTCGAGTTCCCACGTCTTGACCAAGAATATCTAGAAACTCTGGCATGCGGGACGTACCAGGTGAAGTTGGCCCCCGGATACATATCGGAACATTTGACAGCAGATGGAGATTATGAAGTCATGGCATACCAACACTCTTCTGACCTGATTCGATGTCAAATCCGATCTCGTCATCAATCGCAAACGAAATACAACACTCAGTTACCGAACAACCACCAATACAGAATTACTACTGTACGTGTCCAACCGGTCAGAGGACTGTTGGTATGTGTGCTCATGTAACTGGGTTCATATCGCCAGTGTTCTCTTCTACCTTGGGGTCTATGTCCATAGTCAGTCTTGATAACAACTTCGACCAACCAAATTTATGCCACTGATGAAGTAAATAGCCCGCTAATACATATAATCCAAAATGTAGGGAAGATACTACATTGAATGTTTCTGATATGCACAACGTAGCGTCATTGTCACTCTTCAAAAATGATCGACAGTGTCTAGAATGTGACTGTGAAGGAATATAATACTCATATAAATATGATATTAAGTTCTAAATACACAAATAATACATGATGAGCTGAATGAGCAAGAACAATGCACATTAGTTGTACAACAAAGTCATGGAGATAGGAAAATTGGTAAAGGGACTAACATTATCCTGACAAAAATCTTGAAACAAATAGTTTCCATTGAAGGCGAATTCGTCCAATCGTGTTTCCTATAATATTCCAACGTATTTCTTGTCCGGACGAGATGTCTTCACTAGCATGCAGTGTTTTCAGCACTTTGATCTATATGAAGATTTATGGGGGGTTGACTAATAGAAGTTGCAAAAACGAGGCATATCCAGTAATTCTGAAGCGCAATTTTTTTTCATGGATTTCACAAATGAATGGAGATATTTTCTATCGACAAAATTCGATAGTACTCGGGGTTTGAATTAGACAAAATGCCGTTTAAACGTGCATTCAACTTTATGAGAAATATCATTTTTTATGTTTGATGTCAAATTTCACAGAAACTAACGAAAATATTCATACAATCGATATCCGATTACGTTGCCCGATATATAACTGTAATTTTAGTACAATTTTCCTTACAAACAAATAACATTTTGACCTTATAAATACTTGATAAAGTGTGTTTGTGAGTATTTACGACTTTGGTACAAAATAGCCTCGTTCTGGCATGTCCGGAACGGAACAAGGTTTCATATGTACTATCAGATGCCCAATGGATATGTCTATCCGGGCATTAGGTAAAGGATCGATTTCCTTCGTGGGCGGTTTTAGAGCATTCCTGCAACAGCACCTTTACAGATATATATACGATGAATGATACATCTTAATGGTACTAATACACAGTTGGTGTTGGAAGGAAGGGTTTAGATTGGATATGAGCAGAGTGGCAGGAAGAGAAAGAGAAAAGAAAGGGAAGAGAATTAGCTACCTAGGTATTTGATTGGACGAACTCATATTAAATGTTAAATCTTTTCGAACCTGATATGAACATTTGTACAGACCTGCAAATAAGAATATTATGTTCAGTATCGAGATTTGCGTCCCCGAAAAGAATATGTTCCACGGTGATTTCTTTGTACCAGTTAAGGGATTGAAGCATTATGCTTCTGACTCGATCATATTTTCACAGTGTAGTAAGAAATGAGAGGAGTTTTCACAAAGGTGACCGCATTCGCAGTTAGAGTTTGCTGAAAGATTGGCTTTATGAAGATAATATTTTAGAGGACTACTACGATTACGTAATTGACAATGTATTTTAGGATTTTTTTTTTAATTTGAATAGGAATGGTATCTTGGCGAGATAGAAAGGTTTTAAAATGCCTGATAAATTGTGATGATTTTGCTTCTGTTGCTAGGTTATTCCAGGAATTTGATGTACTTGGTATAAAAGATGATTTTTGACTTGTAGTCTATAAAGTGGATTTTGGAAATCATCTCTGTTTCTAAGATTATAATTAGTATGATTAGACACTGTGGGTGGGAGTAGGGACTTTAAATAAGAAGGACAGTTATCGTTACGAATATTATAAAACATACACAATTTTCTATTTCTTCGTCTATTTGCTAGTGACTGCCATCTAAGTTCCGTATAGATATATTCTTTCTTAGTAAAGATAGGTGAACCAGAAATTATTCGACATGCTTCATACTGCATTTTCTCAAGTTTATTTGTTAAAGTTGCGTTACAGTTATCCCATACTTTCGGAGTTTTTCCTATTTAAGTTGTATTTTAATTTTCTTAAAGTTGCTACATATTTAGTAGTTTTATTTGAAATGTCTTCAATGTGGGAATTCCGTGTACCACTGATGTTCATAGTTACACCTAGATGTTTGTGATGTTAACAACAGGGATTGGCGTATCATCGAAAATAAATTGTGGGCTAGAAGGTATAGTTGTGTTAGAAATCAGGAGTATTTCGGTTTTAGTAGGATTGAAATTTATTAGCCATGATTTTTACCAAAGATTCATTTGTTTTATGTCAAAGTTTATTACTTGTTTAATGTCGAGTAGATTTTTAGAAGAATGTTTCCGTGCGGTGTCGTCGGCAAAGAGCCTTGTAGTAGATAGAAGTGTATTAGATATATCGTTTATATATATATTAGGAAAAGAAGTGGCATAGAACGGATCCCTGAGGAACTCCAGCTTTGACGCATACTTGCGAAGAAATAGTATTTTGTAGATCAACTGATTGACGTCTATTAGTTATAAAGGTTTTTAGCCATTCCAAAAGTTTGCCTCCTATCCCGTATTTTTCTAGTTTTATTAGGAGAACCTTATGCCAAACTCTATCAAAGGCTTTTGAAATGCCAAAATGAAATTAATGAAAACAATAGCAGTATATTCATGATTTTCCAAGGCAAGAAGTATGTTACGATAAAGTTCGATTAGTTGGTGAGTAGTAGACTGGTTAGGTAGGAATCCAGATTGAAGATTGTAGAGAAGTTTGTTCCCAAAAAGATAGTTGTAAATATGTTTATGGATAATTCGTTCGAAGAGTTTGCCGAGACATCTAAGAAGTGATATAGGTCTATAGTTGTAAGCCAGTTCAGGTTGTCCTTTTTTTAAAAAATGGTGTGACATGGGCTAGCTTCCATGAATCAGGAAATACAGAAGTACGAAGGGATTCGTTTAATATAAGGGTAAGAGGTTTGGATATTTCCGAGGTTAGTATTTTCATCATCTTATGACTAATTCCGTCAGGACCAGCGGCTTTAATGCCGATGGTATTAATTGTATCAGCAACCTCTTGTTCGCTTATGATAATTTCATAAAGGGGTGTGTCAGTCTGGGTTTCAAAGTAGGGTGTATCATCTTCAGGGTCGTCTGAGTCAGAAACAGATTTCAAAAAGTTATTAAGAATATTGAATTTCTCATAGTTGTCCCAGGTAAGGAAGTTTGTTGTTGGGTTTAGTAAAGAAGGAAGAGCAGTAGTGGTGTTACCTTTCAAGAGCATGCGCATTAGTTTCCAATATGTTAGATGATCTATCGTTTATTAGCCCATCAACGTTATTGTAGAAGAGGGCGTGTTTGAGCATGTTACTTACTTTGTTTCTGGCACGTTTATATTTAAACTCCGACTGTGGTGATCTAGCTCTAATAAAATGTTTCCTTAATCTATTTCTAAGCTTTATTTCCCTTTCTTAGTTGACCGTTCATCCATGATTTGTCGTTTTTGTTCACGGTTATGGTCTTCGTAGGAATATATTTCAACAGAATCGTATTAAGTGTATTAGAAAATATGTCACTTTTTCACTTTCATTTTCAGTATCAGAAAACAAGTATTCCCAATTCACATTTTCAACTTCAGCTTTAAGGTTCAAGATGTCTGCTCTATTGAATAACCAAATTTTCCGCTTAAATGACGCAGGTTTTGTTAAAAAAGAATATATCGAAATAAGTACAGCTCTGTGATCACTTATGATTTCTATAACAGGTATAACCACGGTTGAATCGGCTCTATAAGTATCACTAATGTAAAATGGGTCGATTAAGGATTGGGTTGTATTAGTTACTCTTGTAGGACTGGTGATCAGGTTAGTTAAATTATATAGTTGGGTAAGGATGCTAGGATCATTGTTATTTCCTAACAGTAGATCAGTGTTAGTGTCGCCTGTCAGTAGAACATGTGGTGTGTAAATAAATGCTAAATCAAGGGAGTGTGTAAGTCTTGTCCAGATGCCAGAATTAGTATGTTGCCATGGAGGTTTATAAAATACACAAAGGAGATAAGATTTGTTTCCAATGAAAAAATCAATCCACATTGTTTCATTAGTTTGAGTTTCGAGGTCAAGTCTGCGTTTGGGAAGTATGTCGTTGGTAGAATATAACATTATACCACCACCAAAAGAATGTCTATCCTTTCTGAATATGGTTGAGAAATTAGTAAGAAAGGAAATCAGAATCGGGGACCGAAGGATCTAAATTCGTCTCTGTTAAACACAAGATGTCAAGATCATCAGTGAAACTATCAAGGAAGTCAATTTTGTTTCTGACGCTTCGAATATTCAAATGCATGATATGACGAGAGTTATCGTCTAGAAGAGAGAAGAATTCAGTGTAGGAAATATCAGATGAGGAGGAACTAGCCGCTCGTCCTGGATTTGTATGTCCCCGGACAAAAGCATAATTAGAATTAAAACAGTAGCAATATTGTTTAAATTACCGTTAGTTTGTAGAAGAGCGAAAAAGATAAAAAGCATGGACAGGCATATAAAATGTAAGTAAATAAGATCATGGCAGGAATATGAATTATTGTAAGGTCTGTAAGGTATTTTAATCTGGACAGTTTAGAATAATAAAGTCCAATAGCACATCTCCTTGAGGATAATGAGCACCATGTCATGGCGGAAAGATATGGTAGGAAGTTAATTCAAGGAGACTGCTAATGATTTGATTATAACACATGTATAATTGTCAAATAGCCAGGATGACGAGAATAGACATGAAAAGACGTAATATAGATGAGAATGTGGAGAAAGCCGATGGTAGGGGACAGTGAATATAGAAAAAAGTAAATACAGACCTAGTTATACAAAGAAAAGTAAATGGCGGAGGGGATCATCAAAGAGATAAAAAATAAAAGTATGAAATGTGGTTCCTACAAGTACTAATACTAGACATAGGAATTAAACAAAAGTGTTATAGATATATACATTATATCTACAAATAAGGCTAGGTGTGGCTAGCACATGTAACAAGACGCACCATTTCCAATACGGCGTTAGTCAACCATGATTGCCGAGCTTGCATTACTTTCACGCGCTTACAGGGAACAGCCAACCAATTGAAAAAAACAAACAGACTTTTGAAACATTCCCTGTGTATAGAAGAGTTGAGCCAGGGATAAAATGACTGGCAGCCACTGACGTATGTTATGGAGTAATAGATATGTAGCCTGATAGGTAACTATTTTTTTTATTAAATTTTGTAAGCCCGATTGAATTTTCCTCAAAAAGTTCAGGTAATAATAATTAACAAGTAAACATTTCAGATTTCTGAGAATTTTTACTGCGAAATTCACCCATTTTTCAAAATAGCTACCATGGAAAAAAATTGAGCTGAAGGACCCAACTTTGTTTTTGATTACGTGTTATATGAGACCCTAAACCTTTGTTATAAACCATAATTGCCATATTGAATTCAAGAATTTTAATGATATGCTTGAAATAGACTGCAAAGTTGAATAGGGCAATCATATTCTCTTTAGTGATTGACAGAGCTTAGCTGACCACTTCAATACATCTCCCAAACATTACATACGAACGATACCAGACTATTTGGCCTCTTGTTTCATAAGATACACACACAGAAGGATATTATTCTGGATTGCACTTAAAGAGGAACATATGTACTGGTGATTCACGGATGTACACTGACTAATGTAGGCTGGTAGGGTAAATGACTTTCAATGTCATTTCCTTTAGACCTTATCTCACGTAATACAATACACACTGTATGTCATTGTACAGTAATACATTGAAAACGCGCCGGGGTATGCAGGTAGTATTAGCAAGCTCAAATATATATACAATTAGTCATGCAGTCATAACAACAGTACAGACCCCCCCCCCCCCCCCCCCCCCTCCAAAAAAAAAAAATCAACAACAACAAAAAACAAAAATACAAACAAATAAAAAAAAAACCACACACACACACAAAAAAATCCCAAAAACAGGTAAATTGTCGACTATACGAGGCAAGCTGCCCTTTTATCAAGACACAAGTAAACACGATCGCATATAGACATTGAACATGGAACAGTTAAACATGTTTATTCTATATGCTTTATCATTATTTTATTGTTTATTGGCTGGTAGTGCAAGTCCTTCTTTCCCTTACTCTTTAATTGCTATCCTTGTAAGATGGTATCATTTTTTCTGAAGTACAGAAGAAATTGACAAAGTTTAGATTCCTTGAAATTGGCCGCTGTTTGCACTATTTAAGCATTAAACAGCATTCTGTTCCTTGTTATGGTCCTATAACACAGAACATGATTTTTTTTTCTATTCAAATTGTTCGATGTATGTTCAACAAATAGAGCAGCCGACGGAATTGTCCATGAATTTTTGTGTCGTGACTTTTCCTGCAAAAAAAAAAGTAGTGCGTTAAATATACACAAATACACAAAATATTTCGGAATTGGCCATTACATTTGTATGTAATGAAAATTGCCTGTGGCAATAAGCAGACGTCGTTCTTTCTTAATGACGTTTGACGTTTTGTGACGTTGTTTCAGAGGTTGTGACGCCCAGAAAAACGACGTCAGAAAGCTACTGTAGGTCTAGTCTAATATTACCAACATATATTTTGCATATTACTACGCCCGTGTTACGGTCTCACAACACGGAACTGACATTGTTAGTGTTATATAGTGGCAATGCAGAGCAAATGTAAATATAAACATCTAACATTAGATATACACAAGAATCAAGATAATTAATACTAGTTGAAAACATCTTTCTTATTATATATTTTATTTCAATTACTATTCATTTAGCACAACATTTTGTGAAGTGAATGCGAATGTATATTCAAGTATTGTACTGCTTTTAGTTGCTAGTGGAAAATTTATTTAGCACTTGCTATTTAAAACAAAAATCACTATAACTAACGGATTTCAAGTTTCCCCGCCATTCTCGACTATGCGTCTGTTAACAGCTCTACAATGTTGTTCCGCATAAAAAATAGTGCGTAAGATATTAGAAATCAGACAAAAATATTCAATGCAATACAAATATTTAATGTAAATTAACATTATGACAATACAAAATATAAACTGCCCTTCTAGTTTTTAAAAGAAAGATGTGTATTCAATATTTGTTCCGCAACTGCGGCGAGCTTAACTTTGCACATTATTAATGCGACTATACAACGTATTAAGGGTTACTTTGACTTTTCTACAAACTTACATATGATTACAAATAGCAGGATAGTGTTTATTTCTATTGTGTTCTATTACTAGTTATAAAATTTCTTATTTTTGACGACGACGACGATGATGACGATGATGATACGATATATGATAATGAGATGATGATGATGATGATGATGATGATGATCCTTGTTTTTCATCGCATTACAGTAATGTAGTAATGTAAAATAACAATGACCGCTTAATGCCTGAGTTGATTAAAGTAAAATTGTTAAATTTAACACAAAGAGCGATCTGTTATGTGAGGCTCGAGTGCCATGGATTGTGAGTCAGGTATGGCTGATGAATGGATGACGTTAAAAACTTACATTACCTTTTCATCTTTATAAATCTTAGGAACAAACAACTAATTGTTCCCTTCTACTTTATTACACAAATTCCAAATAACACTGCTGAGGTAATGAGGGGTTCACACAGTACCTTTATCATAAATACACTTAACTAGAAACACAGGTTATCAAGGTTTGAAACGGCGGTGGCTACATGTACATTTTATATGGCAGGTTTTAGTGAAAAATAGCAAATGAGGGATCAAATGTTGAAGTAGGATGTCTGTAATGGCGATCAAAATCCGTTATGGTTCGGTGATTTTAAGTGATGTGTAAGACATTGGGTAGTCATGTCTCTCTCTAAGACCGGTGTAAATAACGTGTGTGACCAACCATTGACTGGGATCATAGCATTACAACGCCGGCACATAGAGCCTGTATATCGTCGAATGTTGTGAGCCAGG
Source organism: Pecten maximus (assembly GCF_902652985.1). Taxonomy (NCBI): domain Eukaryota; kingdom Metazoa; phylum Mollusca; class Bivalvia; order Pectinida; family Pectinidae; genus Pecten; species Pecten maximus. Next base: position 25,881,749 of record NC_047021.1, on the reverse strand, counting down.
CTGGCGTCCCACTCCTTGTTTAATGCCCTCGCCAGTTCCTGTAGTCTGAGGGAAGGTTTGACCGACGCTGTACTCGTCTTCCAAGGACAACACATATGTGCTATATTGCATTTAAATCGGGGGATTTCGAAGGCAAATCCAAAACTCGGACATTGTTCAGCTGTAAGAATGAAACGGCGACGGGAGCTAAAATTGCATCCCGATACCGAATAACATTTAAATTGCCGTTCAAAAATGACTTATCTGGTTCGATGTCCACCAGGTGTGCCGCTGCAGATCAGCATACTACCCCAATCAAATATGTCAAGCTTGGCTATATACAGCAGTCTGCGAAGCGTTCATTCCGACGTCGCCTTACTTGCTGCCTCCCATCATTGTACACCAAACAAAATCTCGACTTATCGGGGAACAAGTCATTGTTCCACTGCCGTAAGAGTCATCGTCGTTGTCGCCGAGCCCGATTAAAACGGGACCTGTGTAATGTCTTTTCTCCTCTATGCAATTAATTTAAACCAAACGATGATCTTAAAGTGATTGTACTGAAATCGTGAATGGAACATGTAACGACATTTCAACTGGAAAAAAAGTTCGAGTAGAGTAAAAAAAAATCGATTTGTTCTATGAAACAATCATTGAATTTCACGGATGACGGATTAGTATAGAGATAATAGAAATGTACTAATCCAGATACTATACAGAAGTAAATGAAAATAAATATAACAAACGAAAGTAGTTTGTATATTTTTGAGCGGTATCCAAAGGGCAATCTGATTGGTCGACAGTTCTGTAAACAATACCAATTATAAATGGCCTACTTCGAGCCTGAACTATTTACTATACAGTAGTCAGGCTGTTCCTTCTAATGTAATTACATAATGAACAACCAATCACTGCCGCGCATCAAAATGGTGACGCATGCTCAAACGAAGCCTTTTCGCTGTAGTAGGACTAGGTGGTTGGCAAAGTCGACTAGACATGCGCATTGTAACTTCATGTTTCTCTACACATGTGCATTTCATGTAACCACTGTGAGTTTGCTTCTACATTGGTTACATTGCGCTCGACGTAGGTCAATAGTCGACCAATCAATAGCCTAGTTCTGTTACACAGTCGATACATCGTCTGATCTTCGAGTGTTACACCTTGGGTATGGGTTAATACTTTTGGTCCCGGATATGACGCGACAGGTGGCGTTACTGGTCAAGATGAAGTATGTCATTGGTCAATGTAGCGTCAAATGCAAAATGCAGATATGCAGTTAAAAACGGAACAAAGTTAAGAATGAATGCAAGCTGAATAAGAGGATGTAACTTTTCAAATGACACATTAATAAAATTATATATGCAGTCTTATTATCACCAAAAATGATTCAAACTGATATAAGTTTGGTATCCTTGCTGAAACGCATTAGTTCGTTAATTTATTTCACCAGCAGTTTTACACTGTGTCGTTTCTCTTTTTAAAAGATATTTCTTGTTTCTATTTATACTTACCAGAAGCAGACGCCAGTGGTTAAGTATATATTTATTAGGCACAGACCAAGGGAGGTCACTCTCATAAAATTCACGGATAAATTCTGAAATGTACTGCCGCGCGGGCTCTGGTTTCAGATATTATCAATCATTTCAAAATTATATTAAATGATTCAGGTTAACTTTGAAACATTTGCTTGTTAATAAATTTAAATAAAAACAGTAATAGAACATGAAACAGCGCACCCAATTCCTTTATTAGTTTTTATTTTTAAATATATGTATACAATTATTATAATTCCAACTTTGACAATGCCATAATATATAAATGCATGTACCATACATAAGTTATTTTGCATCAATTCTAGTCATACATATGGTTTCTGATGCTTAATCAAAATCAAATTGTCCTTAAATTGTTATTATAGATACTGCGAATTGATAAAGAACGGTTATATTATGTATCTAATACTCACGTACCGTTTTTGTATAAATGACTGTTTAACATGTTAGAATTATTTATATTTGTTCATTGACATTTTGTGTTGCATTGTATCTGGGATGTAGTACTCGACCTATCGCTGTCACATCTCTACGGAGCATTTTGATTGGCTAATTTCTATGTTCACAGGGATGGACATACCATGAGATAATCATAGATAATAGATAAATAGTGGCCAAGTTCAGGTTGACAGAACGAGAGAGCGACAAAATGACGGGAATAGAACAAAGCTAATCTCGTGCTGTTGTCGTCGCTTTGTCGCAATCTCGCTCTGACCATCTCAGAGCAAGATTGCAGGGCTGACGGGTTGTGATCCGTCTCGAACCGATTACCATGTATGATCCATACAAACCAAATCACTCACGCTGCATGCGTAATACACTTGCAACCCCCACGACCCCCGACCCCCACCCCACCCTTCACCCCCAGCCACAACCGCCCCTGCATAAAGATGGTACGCCCAAAATGGAATTTTCATTAATTTAGGAAATACTAAGACATTTTCTTTACCTGATATGATTGACCCTCCCTCCGTAAAAGAGTTTTGTTGAATCTGATATAGAGAAAAGCACTTTTCAACTTGTGACGTTTGGTGAGGGTATCAGAAACTGCCCTGAACAAAATCGAGAACTCTATAGCTCCACCAAAACCTGTCTTTTCTAGTTGTGTTAACGACATATCAAATCTGTCGTTAGTTTGATGATCTTTTCAATCTTACATTACTGATATATTTGTTGTTAAACTCTTATTATTATATTAATGTGTTATAAAATAGTTGATCTAGTTATAACTCTTCCTCATAGCATGTTTCTGTCTCAAATACTCACGCTGCATGCGTAATACACTTGCAACCCCCACGACCCCCGACCCCCACCCGGGGTGGCCGAGTGGTCAAGGTGTCCCGACACTTTATCACTAGCCCTCCACCTCTGGGTTGCGAGTTCGAAACCTACGTGGGGCAGTTGCCAGGTACTGACTGTAGGTCGGTGGTTTTTCTCCGGGTACTCCGGCTTTCCTCCACCTCCAAAACCTGGCACGTCCTTAAATGACCCTGGCTGTTAATAGGACGTTAAACAAAAACAAACCAAAGTCTCAAATACTACCACTGGGAGGTAACATACAATTTTTCGTTTAATTCGTACCGTGAATTATCTATAGTAATGTCTGAAATCAATTATAACTTAACATAAAGGAAAAACATCTATAACGAATTACTCTGTATATTTTAACTCCCAGTTCCTTAATTGCTAATGTAAAAAGTCTGGTAGTGTTAAATACAATCTTTGCCTCTCAGCTGGCGAAGCATGCTTCTTTGGCTCAGGACGTAGAGCCGTGGACGATTACGCTAGAGAACTTGGTTCGATTACTGTCGATGGGTATGTGTTTTTCGTAGTCCATCATGAGAACTTTCATCTGGTCAATGCAGCAATGGATACCTACCGCGACGCGCATGCGCAGGTTTCTCGCTCAAAGTCAACGAATTTCTTGTCTAGATTATAAAGCGACATCTCAGAAAAAAAAATCACGGATACTAAACAATCTAGTATATCATTTCCTATATAAAAAATCAAAATGTATGTCACTGATAACAAGCTATTTTTTTGTTTCAAATTTATATAAAGATTCATTTTAGGGCGAATATTAGCTGCGACATCTTTTTGTTAATACTAAAAACCTGAATTCCCTTCATAGTCTTACCAATTTTTTGATAAAACGATTATTTTGACAACTTCAATGTTAAATAAAAGCACTATTATACACACATCTTAAGATGTATGCCTCTGAGAATAAAGCAAAGGAATTTTTTAATACCTTGATATAACATTTAAAGATATAAAATAAAAATTACCTCGTTATTTTTTAGGTGAAAACGGCGCCTTATTTTAGTTTTTTTCTGGAAAGTCACTCAGACCGAGTTTTATGTAAGTCGGTTATCTCGATTAACTTTGACCAGCCATCCTATTTATCGTGGTCTATTTACGTCAACCTTACACGCTCCTGTTTATTGGAAAGAACATTCCTCTTTTTTTATCAAATTCCGTCAGGCAACAGGTATAGTCGGATTGTAATATAACTGCCATCGCCGGAATCATAGCAAATTGTTTCTGAATAAGCATTAAAGCTTACCACAGACTCGAGTATAATTAAAAGGTTCGACTCCAGTGAGAGGGGTATAAAGGGGAGTAACTCCTGTGATTGCCACTAGAAATATTTGCGGTAAAACAAGGGTTATCGATTACAGATAGATGATGCAATAATGGAATGTATGGTATGCGATTATAACAAATATTGTAATTTATCTTAATGATTGTGTCATTATCTATTTATATACATAGGTATATTTTTGTATGAACCTTTTTTAAATTTAAAAATACCACACATTCCTTTCTAATTGTTTGAAAAAAGGTATGGCTCATATTGGAATGCTTCGACGGAAAGGTGACCATTTTCAAAATCATAAAATCATCTCGGTTATACGCAATTTTCGGTGTCCATTATTATACGAGGGGTTGAAAGTACTCTGTGACAAAAAATCGACCCCGCCTACATTTCTCATGAAAAAAACATATTTCTGTTGAGTGTAGAAAAATATGATTATGGTCGTTGAAAATGTCGATAATTTTCCTTTCGGTAACATATTTTATACATGTACAATACATTTTTATTACATCGAAAGCACCTCCGTTTCCTCCAATGGGGTGTCAGTTTTACCGAATTTTAATCTAGCCCTTCAAAACATCTCAAACTGTGCTATACACACTAGGGAAGGTCCAAATAATGTATACTGTAACAAATTCTCAAGTCCTTGTGGCTCAACCGATGGAGCTAAAGAGAAGATCTGTCTAGCCAAGAGAAGATCTGTCTAGCCAAGAGGTATATTGCGGCTAATATTTTGCCATGGTTACTGCATAAACATCAAAATTGTCGAGATAGAAAATGTTCTCTTGTATAAAAAGTAATATAAACGATCTACTCCGTTTACGTCCAAGGTGGAATGTAAACAAACTATCACGCCGACAAGAGACATAGATTGAATGGTTGTGTAAGATTCCTCTTTAATCTATCAATTTTACTGAATTATTTCATACGGCATTGATTAACTACAAATACGCAATGTTTTCATAATCCGTTGACAACGCACGGCGCATCAATGCGCCATGGCGATACATATTTTTTTGCACTGTGGGAATCAAAACAGGTGACGTGTGCGGGAAAATTATATAAAACAATATTACTACAAAAGACCACCTGTTTTTAAATTAATCCAACTTTTAGCTGTAAATAATGTAAGAGAGTTGTTAAGTTTACATGTCTACACTTGGCTCCTCTATATCGCTCTGTGTGGCCTAGGTCTGGTCAGGCCTAGGTTTCGGTATCTGTTTTCCGGTATCGATATCTGACAGTCAGGGGTTCGGAAATGTAAACATATATTAGACCAATCGATATGTATTAGGCCAAATCAAATATGATGTGTGTTTTATGTTTACCTACAATGTACCTACCGTTCGAATGATTGATTCCATAATGCACAAGCAAGTGTATTGATATTTAATATATGTCATGCACTGAATTATCTTTTTATAACTTTATCATCATGTTACCACCTTATCAGAACTGTTTCTAGATTTTTTTTTTTTTTGTGGGAACCCAGAAATAAGATATTTATTAAAGCGCATATAAAAAACGAAACCGAAACTGATACAATTCTGAGAATATAGGTAACTTATTGGAACGGGTGATTTTGAGGACACTGCAGACACAGTTGTAATAAATATATAAAAGTATCTCCCAATCACCAATCTGCTAACCAAAAACCGAAGCATATTGCGTATCTGTAAGTCCAAGAGCTATGAGATTCAGGTAAGTGTTTTTGATTCAATGGATGTAGCTCATTTATGCACAAAGAAGTTCAAATTTGTCCCGATCACTGTTTGCTAATAACAGGGAAACATCCGTTCAGACACTGTATCATTTTCCCACGCATGAGTGTAGTAGTTTTGATATGATATGTGTTCACTTTATTGCACAGTTGTGTTGTCGTGAGTACTTTATCTCGCTGTATTTGTAAGAAGGAAATAAGCCTCGTTCTCGCTAAGCGGTTTTTAGTGCAGTTGTCTATAGTTATCCTTATATAGCAATATAGTTTATCTTACAATTAAGGAACAGCAATACATATTGCTGCTATGTGCCTTTTAAGAACACTTTCTAAAGACATTTAATACCATTTTCAGCGTCAAAATAGCTTTTCTAGCAAACTTGATGGGAATACGTACCCCGGCGGTTTTTTAAAATTGGACAGTCTAAATATAGCGCATAGTGAATATTCCGGATTTATCATAGATTTTGAATTTCCACAAATCAAATATCGTTTATTTATTTGGTAAATTTAGGCAGGTGATTTCATCAATCATTGGTTGACCCCATTTTGTTCTTGTGATCAAAACAAGCGCATTGAAACCGAAACACCTTGTAATACATCTTAGTAATCTCGGCTATTATTTATTTTTTGGTATAAATTATAGCTGAAATTAGTTAGAAAATATTTTTTTTATAATCAGGACCACAGGCGCTTGCATAGAAAATGAGAACTATTTTTTTTATATCAGTGGTATGTGTACTGTGTAATACGGAAGTTGTACTTTACAGAGTACACATACCACTGTCATATAAAAAAAATGATTTTTTTTCTATGCAAGCGCCTGTGATCAGGACTAGGATAATACTATTCCCTTCCTCCCTCTCACCGGCCACGTCGATATTGGTTAGGTTCGCTCTATAAATAATCATATCTTGATCTGCGAGCCGGTTCGTACAAAGCTGTTTTATGATAATTTGTTTCAGAATGGACTGTTAATAATTGATAGGCTTGTCATTATATTTTATCGGTCTGAAATATCATGCAGAGGCTTCTAAAATTATAGAAAGTTAAAATTATCAGGTGTGTTGAAAAGTAAAACCAATATGGCAGACAATCGTACAATTAATGGAAATGGTGTTGACGAATATTGGACCATTGAATAAGACCTTATTAGCACTGATTGTAATTGTTGTAGACTTCTAGAGATCTGTGCGGCACTTCAACGTGAAAGTATTCTATTAGATCGCAGATTTACGTACACTTGTTGATTTAGTCCTTTTTATACGAAGAATGTATACAAAATGGTGTCCTGAAAGGTGATTTAAGATTTTGATAATGACGATGAGATATCATAACGGTAATGATTTAATGATATATATTGTACATGAAAATGAAAATAAAAAGAAAGTAATAATATTAAAAAAAATGAAAACGAAAGAAAATATGAACAGCTCATGTGAAATAATATAAACCTACAACATAAATGAATGTACATGTACAATCAACTTTTCAAAGTTGTATGTCAAAAATTTTTGAGAAATTATCAAATGCTTTTAAGAGATTTTTGAGTACTCGTCCTCGAGCTTCGAGGAATTGCATTGATATATATGTACCAATTAAGACTAGGTATCCTTTCGGGCCTTTATATTTTTTTTTATTTTACATTAGCGTTCTTATTGATCCCATTGAATACTAAGTCTTGGTCTGGTCTGTAGCGTAGACAATTCAACCATGCAAACGAAATATGTTCTCTGTTTAACTTGGTTTCCTTGTGTTAAATCAAACCAGGAAAAAAGAAGCTTTTCATTTCACATATTCTCATCACCACCTAGGGATGTTTCTCATTAGCAATGGTCGTGTTAATATCACATTCATCAAATGAACGACACAGTCTTCGTTAAAGTATCTGATCTTAAGTTTCTGAAATATAAACTGAGAACGTATATGCCATTCAATAGACAAACTCCGGAATCTGCGTGTTACAACTCTAGACAATTGCAACGCCGCTAGGCATATACTTGGCCTTTCATCGGTATCCACTTGTGACTCCGTCAGACTTATGTCTATAGCCTCTTGCATGAAGACTTATGTCTGTTACCTCTTGTGAAGACTTATGTCTCTAGCCTCTTGTGACAGTTCTAGACTTCAATGCTTGGCCTTTTGTGACGCCGCCAGACGTATGTCTATATCCTCTTCTGACGCTGTTAGACGCCTGCCTGGTCATTCATTTGTAGCTTTTCTGATGCCGCCAGACGAATGTCTGCAGCTTGTCAGACTTCTGTCTCTAGACTCTTGTGACAGTTCTAGACTTCAACGCTTGGCCTTTTGTGACGCCGCCAGACGTATGTCTATATCCTCTTCTGACGTCTGCCTGGTCATTCATTTGTAGATTTTCTGATGCCGCCAGACGAATGTCTGCAGCTTGTCAGACTTCTGTCTCTAGCCTCTTGTGACACCAATAACATTATATGCTTTGCCTTTCATCGATAACATCTTGTGGAGCTGCTAGATATGTCTATAGGGACCACGGAACCAAATGATTTCCCATAGACGGTAATGTTAACGTTTATCAAATTTAACTCCCCCTGACAAAAACAGGCTAGCAAAAAAATAACTGTTTTTCTATATATTTTACATCTATATGTATTGCCCAACCCACATATTAAAACTTTGGAAACTTCTCTCACCTTATATCCAATCAGTAGGCCCCGATGTATTCACCTTCCTATTTACCCAAACGGGGAAAACCCACATTCTATTTTTGATTTGGTTCTGTGGTCCCTTTAGCCTCTGGTGACACCGCTAGAATTGTGTGCCTGGCCTGTCATCGGCAGCCTCTTGTGACGCCGTGAAACTGATGTCTATAGAGTCTTGTGACGCTATCAGACCTTTGTTTCAAGACTCTAGTGACAGTGCTAGACTTCAACGCTTGACCTTTCATCGGTAGCCTCTTGTGACGTCGTGATACTTTTGTCTTTATCCCCTTCTGACGCTGTTGGACTTCTGCCTGGTGATTCATCTGTAGCCTGACTAATGCCGCCAGACTAATGCCTTGTAATTGTAAAGATTACAGGCGTCTTGTACGCGTCTTGTAACACAGCTAGGTTTATGCCTGGCATTTCATCTGTGGCCTCTTTGGAAGAACAATCACGAAAGTTACTTGGTGATTTAAATGAGTAAGGTCTATATTCTCTATGTGGTCGATAATGAATTGTCGTACGTGTTGTCGACGAAGAACAAGACGCTTACCTTTCCGGTTGATTTTAAGTTGATGTTTTTTTTTAAACATGTTGATATATCCTGTTGTTTTTACCTTACCTTCGTTTAATGGATTTTGAATTTGTATAACGGTTTCGTTATCATGTCAATATATCCTGTTGTTTTTACCCTCGTTTTATCTAGTTTGACTTTGTATTATGGTTCATTATTATGTCGGCCTATATTTTATTGATTTTCGATGCATTAAGGAATAGACCGAATGGCTCTGTGAGCAATATTGTATCATTCCTCTGCCTGTTCTCTTCCTATAAACAAATAATTATAAGAAGGATATGTTAATATATGAGTCATTTAGTGCCGTCCATAGTTATGGCATATCATACTGTCGGAGAGGGCTAGGTTACCATTTTGATCTAGTGAAAGCGACGCTACTAACAGCCAAGGCAGCACAAGTTTAATCATGTAAACTGTAGAACGAGTTTGAAAACAGTACAATTGTAAAGGGTATTATGGTATCAATTATTACGATTGTGAAATATAAAATTTACGAATGTACATTTACCTGTACAGCTGTGTGTCGACGTTCTAATTGATGACATTAAGGTAGTACACATTGCGTAATAATGACTCGTCTAAAATAATACGATCGTGTGTTCTGTGTATAAACAGTGACTAGTTTTCTCCTGCAACAAGGTTGGTATAATATGTCTTGGTATTGAACTCAAATACGCTGTGGTTATCAAGTATTTGGAAAAGTATTTTGGAAAGAAAACCGTATGTCACTACATTTTGTTTGTGTACGCTTGGTTTAGTCTCGGTAAGATACTCTTGCTTTTTTCAAGATATGTTTGATTGTGTAAATACTTAAGAAATTCTCATGTGTCTACACAGAATTCTGAATTTTTTAAATCACACCTGTCACTCTTACGCTAAATTTTCTCTCTGTTTATGAGGATACCCCTTTCAAATATAGTCAGGTAATCTACTTGCTTGATTGAAAAGTTTAGTAATCAATATAGTTTAAACAAGTAAAACCGGTTTAGTTTTCAAAAACGAAGGGGATTGCCCACGTGTAACTTTTCTTTAATGACCTCCTCCTTTCTACGACACTGCAGACTTATCATACTTTAACTGACGTTATCTCGATCAGTGAAAGCGAATTTACGATTAATGTCAAGACTGCACCTAGTACAGCTATACATTGATCGAGATACGAGTACACGTAATACCTTGTCCAATAAGTAGAACATCTGAAATCAAGATCTAATAATAGTAGATAGCTTAACGTGCATCTCTCGTTCAGATGAATTTCAAGAAGTTGTCATATTTTTACTAAAAGCAAAACGTGGAGTGCAAAACAGTTTGAAATTTTAGAATGTAGATCTCATATGGGTCAGTGTTACTTCCAAATACAGTGTTAATCAAAGTTCTGTAATCTAAGTTTATTTAAGTGGAAGACGATTGGGTTTACAAAGTGATCATACACGTATAAAAGGAGCATGTATGTAAGGAACTGTGAGTTAATAATGCTACCGTTGAACAATAGGGGACAGTGTTTCAGCCGCCGGAATTAAGTACATTTTGCAGTGTCAACTCCGGGTATATGACCGTGTGTCAGCCGCCGGAAGTAAGTACATTTTGCAGTGTCAACTCCGGGTATATGACCGTGTGTCAGCCGCCGGAAGTAAGTACATTTTGCAGTGTCAACTCCGGGTATATGACCGTGTGTCAGTCTTGTTTCCTGGAACTCGCACCAATGGTTGTAGCACTGGGGCATGACACGAATTCCCAACCCACTATCCAATAAAAGTATCTTATGTATTTATGGACCGTTGTTTGGGAAGTTGTGCCAGGTCCCTGTGGGCTTAATACGTTAACATCTCATTGTTCGATTGTAAACTGGTAATGGACAATCAAGGTACATAAGTAACCTTTTGGTGATACATTCCTTTAAAAGCAAATATGTACTTAAATCAAGCCCTATCCATATTTTAAGGATATTGAATGTTTACGAAGCAATATTTTAATGAAAATGAAAATCCTACATTTGTGAATAGTATGCCAAACAAAGTTACCAGTATGTGCACCGAAAACAGGTACATGTATATAAATATGCAGATACAGCCAAGTTAACGTTTTCCCCTGTTAACGTTTTCCCAAGTTAACGTTTTCCCAAGTTAATGTTTTCCCAAGTTAATGTTTTCCCAAGTTAACGTTTTTCCAAGTTAACGTTTTCCCCGTCAACGTTTTCACAAGTTAACGTTTTCCCAAGTTAACAGTTTTCCCTGTTAATGTTTTCCCAAGTTAACGTTTTTCCAAGTTAACGTTTTTCCAAGTTAACGTTTTCACAAGTTAACGTTTTCCCAAGTTAACGGGTTTCCCTGTTAACGTTTTTCCAAGTTAACGTTTTCCCCGTCAACGTTTTCACAAGTTAACGTTTTCCCAAGTTAATGTTTTCCCAAGTTAATGTTTTCCCAAGTTAACGTTTTTCCAAGTTAACGTTTTCACAAGTTAACGTTTTCCCAAGTTAACGGGTTTCCCTGTTAACGTTTTTCCAAGTTAACGTTTTCCCCCGTTAACGTTTTTCCCTGTTAACGTTTTCCCAAGTTAATGTTTTCCAAAGTTATCGTTTTCCCCATAAGAGTTTCGAGAATAATTATTACTGATCAATGTGATATCAACATACCCGAACTGAGAAGAAAAAAACCCACTAAAGGTTATAGGTCCGTCGAAAAACATCAATCAACATAACTAAGCTATGAGATGTCATTTTAACATAATCATATTCAATTATTTGTAACTTGGTTTTCAGCTGAAATAAAGTTAGGTACAGTTCAATTTTAAATGACACTTTCAAATAGAAGCATCTTAATTCCAATCGTTATTTACCTATCTGTGGCAATTAACTCATCCTGGTTAAATGTAATAGAACGAATGTTCAAATTAATTTGAGAGATGTTGTATCTATACCTACAAATATAGGTTCGATATAATTGAAAATTGGTTCAATTCAGATATACTTGGGTTGAATTGAATTGAACTTATTATCAGCAATCCTTCATTTGACGAAAGACAGCCATATCGCTGATATCCTCTGATCGTAAAAGTGGTTGATACTCGAATAGCAGACCTAACAATATAACCACCGGTAATGTACATGACTATTCCACTGTGACGCTTGAACGTTATTCTAATAATAATCACCAAAACTAATATAAATGAACAAATGGACTACATAAGTCTTCGCATGATTAGAAAATGTGTTGTGTGGCACTCACTGTACTGTACTGTACTGTACTGTACTGTACTGTATTTTACTGTACACTACTGGACTGTATTGTATTGTACTGTACACTACTGTACTGTACTGTATTGTACTGCACTATTGTACTGTACTGTATTGTACTGTACTGTACTATTGTACTGTACTGCACTGAACTGTACTGTACTGTATTGTGTACTGTACTGTACTCTACTCTATACTCTACTGCACTGAACTGTACTGTATTGTGTCCTGTACTGTACTGTACTGTACTGTACTGTATCGTACTGTGCTGTACTATTGTACTGTACTGTACTGTATTGTGTACTGTATTGTACTGTATTGTGTACTGTACTGTATTGTATACTGTACTGTACTGTATTGTGTACTGTACTGTACTGTACTATTGTACTGTACGGTATTGTACTGTGCTGTACTAGTGTACTGTACTGTACTGTACTATTGTACTGTACTGTACTGTATTGTGTACTGTACTGTATTGTGTACTGTGCTGTACTATACTGTACTGTACTCTACTCTACTGTACTCTACTCTAAGATACTCTACTGTACTCTACTGAACTGTACACTACTGTACTGTACTGTACTCTATATATAATGTACTGGGTACTCTACTGTACTGTACACTACTGTACTCTACTGTACTGTACACTACTGTACTGTACTGTACTGTACTCTACCCTACTGTACTGTACTCCTCTGTACTGTACTCTACTGTACTGTACTGTACTGTACTCTACTCTACTGTACTGTACTCTTCTGTACTGTACACTACTTACTCTACTGTACTCTACTGTACTGTACTCTACTGTACTGTACTCTTCTGTACTGTACTCTTCTGTACTGTACACTACTGTACTGTACTGCACTTTACTGTACTGTACTGTACTGCACTGTACTGTACTCTATATATAATGTACTGGGTACTATACTGTACTGTATACTGTATACTATGACCTGTACTGTATACTGTATACTATGACCTGTACTGTGTACTGTATACTATGACCTGTACTGTGTACTGTATACTGTGACCTGTACTGTGTACTGTATACTATGACCTGTACTGTGTACTGTATACTGTGACCTGTACTGTGTACTGTATACTGTGACCTGTACTATGTACTGTATACTGTGACCTGTACTGTGTACTGTATACTATGACCTGTACTGTGTACTGTATACTATGACCTGTACTGTGTACTGTATACTGTGACCTGTACTGTGTACTGTATACTGTGACCTGTACTGTGTACTGTATACTGTGACCTGTACTGTGTACTGTATACTGTGACCTGTACTGTGTACTGTATACTGTGACCTGTACTGTGTACTGTATACTGTGACCTGTACTGTGTACTGTATACTATGACCTGTACTGTGTACTGTATACTGTGACCTGTACTGTGTACTGTATACTGTGACCTGTACTGTGTACTGTATACTGTGACCTGTACTGTGTACTGTATACTATGACCTGTACTGTGTACTGTATACTATGACCTGTACTGTGTACTGTATACTATGACCTGTACTGTATACTGTATACTATGACCTGTACTGTGTACTGTATACTATGACCTGTACTGTGTACTGTATACTATGACTTGTACTGTGTACTGTATACTGTGACCTGTATTGTGTACTGTATACTATGACCTGTACTGTGTACTGTATACTATGACCTGTACTGTGTACTGTATACTATGACCTGTACTGTGTACTGTATACTATGACCTGTACTGTGTACTGTATACTATGACCTGTACTGTGTACTGTATACTATGACCTGTACTGTGTACTGTATACTATGATCTGTACTGTGTACTGTATACTATGACCTGTACTGTGTACTGTATACTATGACCTGTACTGTGTACTGTATACTATGACCTGTACTGTGTACTGTATACTATGACCTGTACTGTGTACTGTATACTATGACCTGTACTGTGTACTGTATACTATGACATGTACTGTGTACTGTATACTGTGACCTGTACTGTGTACTGTATACTGTGACCTGTACTGTGTACTGTATACTATGACCTGTACTGTATACTGTATACTATGACATGTACTGTGTACTGTATACTATGACCTGTACTGTGTACTGTATACTGTGACCTGTACTGTGTACTGTATACTATGACCTGTACTGTGTACTGTATACTATGACCTGTACTGTGTACTGTATACTATGACCTGTACTGTATACTGTATACTATGACCTGTACTGTATACTGTATACTATGACCTGTACTGTGTACTGTATACTATGACCTGTACTGTGTACTGTATACTATGACCTGTACTGTGTACTGTATACTGTGACCTGTACTGTGTACTGTATACTGTGTACTGTGTACTGTGTACTGTAACCTGTACTGTGTACTGTATACTATGACCTGTACTGTGTACTGTATACTATGACCTGTACTGTGTACTGTATACTGTGACCTGTACTGTGTACTGTATACTATGACCTGTACTGTATACTGTATACTATGACCTGTACTGTGTACTGTATACTATGACCTGTACTGTGTACTGTATACTATGACCTGTACTGTGTACTGTATACTATGACCTGTACTGTGTACTGTATACTGTGACCTGTACTGTGTACTGTATACTGTGACCTGTACTGTGTACTGTATACTGTGTACTGTGTACTGTGTACTGTAACCTGTACTGTGTACTGTATACTATGACCTGTACTGTGTACTGTATACTATGACCTGTACTGTGTACTGTATACTATTACCTGTACTGTGTACTGTATACTGTGACCTGTACTGTGTACTGTATACTATGACCTGTACTGTGTACTGTATACTATGACCTGTACTGTTTACTGTATACTATGACCTGTACTGTGTAATTATACTGTACTAAGATTCTTCTGCTTCATTATCTGATATTGTCTACAATGTAGCATTTCTTTGATCACGTGTCACATATAAGGTATTTAACGTCAATAAATAAACAACTTGACCATGTGAGATATGACTGATCGTCATAAAGATCAGACGACGATATGCAATCCTATGACGTCTGACATTTCATCAGCTGATTACTCGTCCCGATCATATGTTAAATGCTATTCAATTTTTTTTTTTTTCATAAATAAACACTGATGTTTCATACTTGAACCTTGTCATTTCCTTCCTTTTTGAATCACAGTTTCAATATTTAAAGAAGAATAGAGTATTAGTATGGGAAACCATATCAAACCACATAAAATGATCATGTATATTGCTATACGGTTGGAGATATCACGATATCTCGTCACCTATACGGTTACTATAGCGTGTCAATTTTAGTTAACACATATTTTTGCCTCCACTGTAATAAAACTCTCTTCAAATTTATGACAACTGCTTATCCCCCTCCCTTTTACAAATCGATTTGTTATTTGACATGTTACCTCCATGTTGTAGAGCTCTGTTTGCTGCATGGTCTCCTTCTAAACACGTGTACCAAATAAAAAACCAGCAAGACAAATGTGTGGCGATAAATTGGCTCACTTTTTTAGGAGTGGCCGCAATTATTTTATTTAATTTTTCATTCTTTTATGTTGATAATGATAATTGAAAAGATTTTGATTATTAATAGTATTTCTTTGAATTCTTTGTATGAATAACACCTTATACAGCAAAGGTGAGCGGAAGATAGATAAGTCCGCTTTACAAAATTACAACATTAGTTAACTCTACAAAGCACCATAACATAATGGCAAAATATCTCACATACAAAACATTTCTCGCATACAAAACATTTCTCACGTACAAAACATTGCTCACATACCAAACATTAAACAGGTAAATCTATCATGTACATGCAATAAAATATGGGAGGGATGGGAGGGTAAGCAGTAGATTTGTGAAATTCGCTGACAAGATTTAGATTCTTCCAAATTAAAATGGCGACCGTCCGAAAATTTTTTCTCAATGCTGGGATGCCTAATTAGAATTGACCAATGAGAGGTGACCTTTGCTCTATGACCCCGGATGTGACGCTTACCATATAAGGGTCACGGGGCGTGGTTTATTGTTATCGAACTATTGGTAATAAAATTCTGCCAGTTAGTGCAAAAACATGTTTGTTTGCTACAAACTATAATTTTTGCCTCCACTGTAATAAAACTCTCTTCAAATTTATGACAACTGCTTATCCCCCTCCCTTTTACAAATCGATTTGTTATTTGACATGTTACCTCCATGTTGTAGAGCTCTGTTTGCTGCATGGTCTCCTTCTAAACACGTGTACCAAATAAAAAACCAGCAAGACAAATGTGTGGCGATAAATTGGCTCACTTTTTTAGGAGTGGCCGCAATTATTTTATTTAATTTTTCATTCTTTTATGTTGATAATGATAATTGAAAAGATTTTGATTATTAATAGTATTTCTTTGAATTCTTTGTATGAATAACACCTTATACAGCAAAGGTGAGCGGAAGATAGATAAGTCCGCCAAAATGACAATATATAAAAGATATATATTGTCATCCGCCACATATTAAGATATATAACATTTAGGATAAGTACATTCGATGATGAATATTTAAAAGGTATGTCGGATATATACTTTACCATTCATCAGCTTAAATACATTCGTGATACTAGCTCTGAAAAATTAATGTTTAGTTTGTCTCTGTTTATAAATTTCCAGGGGCGGTAATTATCAAATACACTGTATATAAATACATACGATTGCTTTTTACTATAACGCCAACATTGCCAAACAGAAGTAAATAATTGAATAACAATAGGCAGATTATCAGTTTACAGTGTCATTTATTTCATTTTCAATTTTCACGCAGTGGAGACATGTAGTAAATGCTATTTTTGACGTTTAGCTTAAGAATAACATTTTGTGAAAGGTTTAATGTGGGCGAAGTGAGGCACACCCTAACAGTGACCCACTTTTACATGTGTTCGATACCAAACATGATATGAAATGTAGAAATAAGTCAAATAACATCATATTGCCTCCCCAGTAACAACATAAACATGTGGAGTACTAAGATTCTTCCTGGAACATATTGACAACACACACGTACATTGTATTGTACATGTGCGAACAGTGGTTGACTTTAAAGGTAAGTGTGTTCATTGTTAAAGGTACATACATGTGCATGCTCGCCGTATCAATGAAGAGATACCTTAATGTTGAGTACTCGTATGGTTCCTCTTAGACTGTCAAATCTCTATAGAGGTGCTTCAACATGACCACGTGTCTTCAGTATGGTTGGATGTAGGAACAGATGTTATCGATATAATATATCTATATGGAGGGACCTCTCCAGTTTCTGAGACGTTGGGACACTTATTATCAATTTAGCGTTTTGTATGTGTATATACATGTAATACCCGCAATAGTAGAAACTCGATGACCTATAATCGAAAGTACATGTACAGTGTGTTGCTCACCTCCTGTCCTACTAAAGAAATCGCCTTAGCATTTCGTGGCAAACTAAGGATTTTTCAAATCTGAGATGTTCCTTATTAGTCTCTGGAAAATAATTTACTCCACTACTCTCGGTTAAGTTGGCTGGAATTGTAAATAAAATGGGATAACTTGTTCGGAATAATTAAGGGTTTATCGGGACAATTAGATATAATCAGTCAAGTACATATTTTTGTTTGCAGTATAGAGTGAACAGCTTAGAATAATTAATGTATTTTCTTTCTAGCCTCTTGAAGTGTTTGTTATTGGTGACTTGTCTAGTTAGTTTAATTGGTTGGTGTATGTATTTCGGCTTTTTGTCAAATGCCAGCTTAAATATTACACACGTAACTTATAAATGTAAAAATTCGTAACGGACGGCATTATTTAAAAATTTCCTTATGCGATATGAATTCAGACGCCTTTGATGCTTGATGATATACCAAGTGGTTCCATTGTAACCGTCCTGGATATCAATTTGAGTATGTCACTTAACCAGAATATAACCTAGATTTGTATGGCGGGTGTTGTCAACGAAGACGATTACCCTCACGGAACAAGTAGTCTGAAATCGCCTTGAAATATTTCAAAGGTCTCCATGAACATCTATAGTTTGTTCCTATTTTGGCTTCATTTTATCGAATTTAAGTTTGAATTACGGTTTTGTTTGTATATATGTATTTTGTATATATGTGTTTTGTATATAAGTGTTTGGCTTTAATTACATGTACGGGATTTTCTGACATGTAAACATTAGTTTATAATGCGTCGAACGGTCGTTTTACGAAATGCGTTCCTTTTTTTTTTAGGGTTTTCAGAATGTGTTCACTATATCCTAAAAAACTTCACCTATTTTTTAGTCACCATCTGGTATTCCAGATATAAAAATATCACCGTAACAGGGTAAGTGTAAAAACTAGCAGTACCTTTATAAATACATGTACATTACCGGTAAAATAGTAAATATTTTAAAAATTTGGCAACTCGAGCAAAATATATTAAAGTTATTTGATTCATGGGATACGCCTAACAACGTACTACTTTGTATGGTAATTACCCACCTTCCTCCTCCTACACTCCGCCCCTTCATAAGCACTAAGCGACCTAGTGCGGTAGTCTCTAGTGAATCATATGGTGTAAGTCTAGGATATTATACATAGTCTCCTACAAAACAGGTCAAACTGGTTTATATGTGTCATTCAAATTGTGTGGGGGTTATATCAACTTTAACTAAAAGTTAAGTGCCAGCGGCTGATTCATGGTCTGTTGACCAATCGACAGCAGAAGAAACACATCAGAAGTTATGTCATAGCATGGATATCAAATATATTAAATTGCGAATCCGTCTAAACTGTGAACTGCACATCTGCATATCTGTTAGGAATATGTACTGATATCCCCTAGTAAGATTCAACAATATCTTCTAAATAGTTTATAATGATGGCAGACATGTTGCATGATTGGCAATCAAGAATTCCTGCAAATTAGTAAGGTCAGTGTTCAATCTTTTCATATATATTAGTTAAACTCATCTATCTAGTTACATTAGTATAAAGAAAAGAACATTTTAAGACATGAATTCAGATACAGTACAGTGAGGGCTTGTTTGTTGAGTTTATCTTCCCTTAGACATACCTTGCCGGTGTAACGTTGAAAATGGCCCCCCGTGGAAAATGGCCCCGGGGTCCATTTTCCACGGGGGTCCATTTTCCCGGGTCCATTTTCCACGGGGGTCCATTTTCAACGTTACACCGGCTTCCAACTGACTCGGCTATCGCAACACCTGCAGTTCTTGTGATATTAAAATACATAATTTTAAATGTCTAGAAGGGGCATATGTTTTTCATGTTCATTTTCATTTGAAAGAATAACAGGTAAAGTCTTTATAAACTATCTTCGTCAATGGCCAAAGTGGAATAAACAACGAGAAATAATATTTTAACATGAAGCAATTCATATAAACGCATGGCTAAAGGAAGTAACCTATCGCACACATAGACAGGTCTAGAAGGGGCATTGGGAAATGTAAACAAATATTTGTATGCCCCTCCACATACATCAAGAATAACTCCAACAAGTATATGAAATTGAAATGGCCACCCACGAGGGTGACATTTAAATTTATTACTGAGAAAGCCACCTAGTGGCTTCTAACATGAAATATATTTTTTTTATGATTGCAAAGTAGTTGCACCCATACAATAATGGCAACTACAATCAATATCAAAATGTAGATAAAAACATACAAGAACCTATGCTAGCCTTAGTGGGGTTGACATAAAAACCGCCGCCATGCTAGCCTTAGTGGGGTTGAAAACCGCCACAAAACATGAAATAAAGATCCAGTCCTGGGCTAAAAACCAGAGATAAAAAGACGACATAAAAAACTCTGGAAAGCCGTGGACTGAACTGAAAGTAGGATGTACATTTGAAAACTTTTGATTTAACTTATCCATAAACATTAAAGAACATTAAAGGAATAATACATGTCGCCAATATGGCACTCGCTACACGAATATAATCAACACATAATAAACTACAACATTTTTATCATATCAATTATCAATGTGACAATCTAGTACCACTTATTTATTGTAACCACAAACAAGGTGGGGATGAAGGTGGGTTTGAAAAAACTTTGCCAGTATGTATGTGCTATCTAACAAATCCAATATGGCTGCTGAAGGGAGAAAAGGGATGCGTTCCCTCAGGCCAATTCAACCAATCAGAAGTCTGATATCGAATTCCGTCATCAGCAGCCAATGAAAAATAATAACTACCACTATTAAGGATACACGTTCCCATAAATATTAGCCTAGAAATATTGGCATAATTAAAGAGGCACGTACCATTAAATTATACAAAATAAAGACACGAAAAAGAATTAAAGACAATACTATAAAATACTATGAAAAGATCTTGATATGAGTTACGAGCATAAAATAAGCTAATTGCTTAGCTAGCATTTATTAAGAAATAATTAAAAATATAGAATCCCAAATTTCAGACTGTCTATTACAAACCAATCTTTTCTACCTTCCTCTTTGACGATGTGGAACTCTATGCATTCTGATATTAGATCCATGCCTTTTTCTGCTTTCAAGTCAGCTTTAGCCCCTAACTTACCATGCTCAGTACCCCCTAATTACTTAATTGGTGATAGAAAACTTAATATTATTCACACTAAATTAAGACATAATGCAGTTCCCTTAATTATGATCTTTACCGTTCAAATCTGGTCCAAAACTCAAATTGTGTAAATTGTGGCTATTATTGTGAGAATGCCTATCACTTCTTCTTTGAATGTCAATCTTACACAAATGCTCGAGTTGTGCCTTTAGATCATTTAAGTGATTTAGATATAAATATATCTTTAAGATTATTATTTTTTGGAAATGAAAGATGTCTTTGGATTTAAATTGTGTTGTATTTAACAAAGTACAAAATTTTATAAAATCCAGCGGAAGATTTTAACAAGATTTTAACAAGATTTTAACAATATTTAACATGTTTGAAAATTTTATTGACTTTGTTATATTATTTTGTGTGAGTGCCTAATGTTATGTAGGCCTATATCTCTTTCGTACTGCAGTTGATCAGTCTGTAATATCATCTGATGTCTATGTAACTATTGTAAGGAAATGGCTTCATAAGTTGTAATAACTTGTGCCAAATCCTATTTGCAAATATGTGTAAATAAAATATGTTTAAAGTAAAAAAAAAGTAGCATTTATTCCCCTCCACATATATCAAGAATAACTCCAACAAGTATATGAAATTGAAATGGCCACCCACCAGGGTGACATTTAAATTTATTACTGAGAAAGCCACCTAGTGGCTTCTAACATGAACTAATTTTCATGATTGCAAAGTAGTTGCACCCATACAATAATGGCAACTACAATCAATATCAAAATGTAGATAAAACATACAAGAACCTATGCTAGCTTTAGTGGGGTTGACATAAAAACCGCCACAAAGACCTTCATGGTATACCATATCATGAATGTCTTCCCCACAGCTTTTAACTGACAGATGCAGCAGCGTAATAATTTCTAAAAAAAAAGAAAAAAGAAAAAACATGGTCGTCAATAAAAGTGGATTTCCACAGGGATTAAGTACAATAGATAAATCCTTAAGTAACTTGTCAATGCTTTTGATATTAAATTGATACAAACAAATGACGACTTATGAAAACAGCTATAGAACAATCAAACACTATTAATGACCATGCTAACTATATTGATGAAGATTAATCGACTTTCTTGTGTTCCACGCAAACAATCTTTTCTCGAAATGTGAAAACCTGACCGGCAACAGTATGAGTGCGATCCTAGCCTAAGATACGACCTAAATAATTTCCCAATAGGGTTTTCCCGTGAACATTATTTTTGGAATTTCTAGTAATACGTGTTTCCGGATATATATACTCGTCATAGTCGAAGAGATAACTAAATCACAGGTAAGTTGGCAACAATATACAAACAATATACCAATAATTTAATGTTTTAGTCGCTTAAGTCACAGTAATGATATTTGATAAATGAATGTTCCATTTAGTCATGATGAAATAACAATATTTATTCTTATTACTCCTAGTATATTTTGAGGAGCCTCCATCTTATCTTTCGTTGATATTGGTCATGGGCTAAACCAATTACAGCAATTCTACTTAAATTTCAAATCGGCACCCACTTGTTTTTTGTAGATGTGGATGTATGTCTCTGTTCGGGGATAGTTTTTGTTTTACAATGAATAAGATCACCAGACCTCAAAAACAATTATAGAAATAGCAAATATATACTTAAAAATCAAACACATTACAAGTTACAATTTCATGCATCTCATACTGAAATATAAATAGATATTATTTTGAACTCCATTGAATCTTATCACATTTGTCAATGTACATAAAGAGTCAAATATGATAATCCCAGATCACTGAAGACGAACAGGAAATTCCATTCGTTCACATACGTATAAGTAAACGAAAATATGCTCTACATAATGCTACGTCAGTCTGGTTAACCATGTAGCCTGGAAAAGCATTAATGCATAAGTATTCACAAACTCACACACTAGAACAAGTCTACATTAGTGTTAGTCCGAGTGTAAGGGCCAGCGAAAATTACAGTAACGTACGAAGTCGTTATAGGCGATATGTCTCAAAGAAAATTCTGATTATTGATTAAGATAATTGATTTGATCCTAAGAAGCATTGTAAAACAATAATTTTTGAAATGAGAAAGCATCTGAAAGCCGCTTAATTAACCGATACAAGACTTATTCTTTTCTGAGATTAATACTGTGTTTTGATATGCTGTCTTTATATATCGTCGAGAGATTTCGGCTTCATACATATGACGCTCAGTAATCGTACTAACAGGATAGATAATATACAGTCTTAAGTAGCATTCGTATTGATTTATTTATATATACAATCAAATACCGTTATATTTAAACATGTTTGTATTCAAGTTTTACCTTTCAAATGTATGGTTTTATTTTTCTTGTTTTCAGAGGTAGATTTAAAGTACTAGTATTTTATTTTTGTTAAATTTTGTCCTCATTTTAACTATTTTGACCTGTAATTAAGGACGTGTTTGTACAAAGCTATTGTTTTGTTATATGCTATTGGTATGCGTTAAGATGGTACATGTATATTGTATATGTATGTATGCAGATTTGTTTTATGATTTTGATTTAACCTCTGGGTGAAATAATAAGCACAACTGACAGGTATAGTGTCGAATTCCCAAGGTAATTCACCCCTTTGTCAAGACGAATGCAAAATATTAGAAAGTATTGTTAGAGTTTTAAGATTTTAGTTTCCGAGGTTTGTCGTAGTCACGTTTAAGGCATTTGAATACTGACATTACAGAATACAGAAATGTACTTCACGTACTTTTGAATTCCAATATTAACTTTTCGATGAAATTCATTTAAATTATGGGACTTTTGCGCATCCTTATTAATATTTTCGTATTTTTTAAAACTTATTTCCAGGTTTTGGTCGCTTCCAATGATCACGTTATGCCATTAGCATCACATAACAGCTGTATAATTAATTAATTAATTTTAGGTTTACTGTACCTAACTCTCATATTGTTTTCAAAGGTGAAAATGACCTGTGTGTCTTTTGTGCAATACTGTAGGTTGTGTAGGGAAAAAAGAATACTTACATAAAAACTAGACATTAATTCAAACTCAAAGTCGACTAAAAGAGGGCGTAATATATAAACAAAAATATAGATTTGCATATTTGAAACTTCTGAACTGAGACCAAATGAAATCAGATGTCTTCTGCTTCATTGATGACACCCGCCGTACAAATCTAGGTCAAATCGACGACGCCCGCCGGACAAATCTAGGTCAAATCGACGACCCCCGCCGGACAAATCTAGGTCCAATCGACGACACCCGCCATACAAATCTAGGTCAAATCTGGATTATGTAAAAATCTGAAAAAATGGTTAGGGTGATGGCAACGGAACCAAAGACATATCCACAAGAATCGAACACATCCGACTTCATACCGCATAGGGAAGCAAAATATTGTCAAATGACTTATGTTATCATTAGAACAGTGTGCATGATATGATGTAGCTATAAACGTATATTTAATCATCAATATAATCTACTCGATTTAATTTCACCGATAACTCAGATAAATTTAAGGATTAATGCTTTCACTCACTGCGGTAGGAGGAAGGATAAGGGTCACGTCGTTTTAAACAAAATGAGGCATCCTTGTTAAACAAACATGAATGAACAGGTAGGTGTCAAGGCGTTTTATCATCTAGTAGTAGTTATCTATAGTATAATGTCTTGAGTTAACACACCGTGTCTATTAGATAAAACTCATCTGTGTCATGGCCATGTCTCTGAACATTTGTTGTCGGGTGGTCAATCAATCTTGGTATATTGTATGAAGATACATATATAAACAAAAAAAAGATTCATATGACAAACAATTGAATACAATAACTCATGCGCTTCCAGGCCTTCCTGGCCAGCTTCATGCGTTTAATATATATAAGTAATTCAATATCATCAGAAATTATTGATTTATCTTACATATCAACAACATACCTCATGTATATTTTACTTGATTTAATATAGTTGAATCGTCCTGTAGCATTTATGTTTTTTATACTATGATTTCTTTCTGTATGGCTAGATAAACGCCATTATAGTTTTACTTGTGTATATGGGGTTTTGTTTGTTTTTACTTGATTATGATTTGAACTAAATAACGTTTGAAATGAAAGATAAGATAACTAGAAGCTTTATCAAATATTTATCATATATAATTGTATCTAGAATAACAAACTGATATATATTGTTGTAACGTGATTACACCAATTCAATTAGAGTTACATCCCTTTACGTATAAAGCATTATCACTGAAACCTGTTGAATCGGTATTTCGATTCCTAACCTTGGTATATAACCGTTTATGATACCATAAAGTTTGAATACTCGTAATATTGTAATTGACATTACTTTCTGCCAGTAAACATACAATGTTACATTTTTGTAGATTTTGTGGTTTGTACTTATATGTTGCCTGTGTTAATTAATGCCGAGTATTGTTTTGTGCTAATAATGATGAATATTGTTTTATTTTTCGTCATTTTTTGTAATTTCCGAAGCTACATAAGATAACCCCAGGATATCTTGTCTCTGGGTCTACCATTTGCTTGTAATTATTCAACTCCAAATTGTATGATCATTGTATATTCCAGACGTAATTTTAATTGAATGTACAAATGTATCAGTGTAAATTCTTTTGTCCGATTCCTTTTATATTTATTTTATCTAATACTTATCTATAGACTTTTGGCTCCATTTTGTCACTTTAAAGTTGTATATTGACATGTTTTTTCATTAACAACCTGAATTGTTTACCTCTCCCATTATTTACATCATCATGACACTAAGGACTCTTCGACTTTGCTGATTACTCACAATACGACCAACTGGGACGGCTTACCACTATGCTGAAAAATACAAGAAATACTGAATATCCACTTTCTTAATACTTTCATTCCTACCTACCCCGTCTATGGTGTTGTCAAGTTGAAATAATTCGAATCGACAACCAAGTTTCTGCACATATCGTAATTGCCAAGGAAAAGTAAAATACAGGGTCATGAGTGTGCAGATTGATGATTCAATTATAAAGTCGCACCTTGAAATATGAACATATTTATTTAATAGTGTCCCCCTGTGGTAGCCGGTTTCCTTCCCGGGGGTTTCATACACGCGCATGGCGGGACCACTTGGTATTTTTGTTTTTGTTTTGTTATTGGATCAAATTTGAATTCTTCCGTTTTTTACAGACATTAATGTACATGTATTCTTTGTTTTGCATTTTACTTCTGTACCTTTTATTGTTGCAATCGACAACAATGCACCATTGTCATTCCGTCTCCTTTTTAATTCAAACGCATACACTGTTGTTAAACTGTTGTTCCTGTAATATAGGACTGCTATCAATGCCCACAATAACTTCCGTATATATGTCTACATTTTCATATCAGTCTGTTTGTAAATAGTTATGGACACGTAGCAAACAGTTGTGGTGTTTCTGTTTAGTTGTAAAAAGATATTCGCGTTCGCTATGTAAAACTTAAAATTATATTATATTTCTGTACGTATTGTTTGATCAGTAATACACCGATGTTTGTTTCAGATGTATCATTGATGAAGTCTTGATGAAAGCAATGAATGTTGAAAATATGGCCATGTTTTCTAAGGTTGCACTGAAGTTAATTGTGTAATCAAAAATATAAGAAATATCAGTTAGATAAACATACGTTTTAATAGATTATATAAAACGTTTTCACGAAAGAAGAACATAATCCCGTAATATAATTCTAACCAACATATGTTTAACTGAATAAGAAAGACATTGTGTACGTTTTAATTAAAAGAAAACATTAGATAAAATAAAATAAATAAGAAACAATTTTAAAATTCATATTTGAGTTAAGTCGTGTGCCATATTATTAAACACTCTTGTTTTGCAAAGTAAGTGTTGTTCTAGTGTTAAAGCTGTGACGTATGG
This sequence comes from Pecten maximus, assembly GCF_902652985.1. Classification (NCBI taxonomy): domain Eukaryota; kingdom Metazoa; phylum Mollusca; class Bivalvia; order Pectinida; family Pectinidae; genus Pecten; species Pecten maximus. The sequence goes on along the minus strand of NC_047021.1, from coordinate 25,854,890 downwards.
ATTAAATGCAATGTAGTTTAAAATATTGTCAATTCATTGCTCTACTGACAGCTAACCATCTCTAGTGATTGTTTGACTTACACCTTGATGCCAAAACAGTAAATTAATGAACATGTCTTCGTATCGAAACAACACACCATATCGTAAATCACTAGAGCCTCAATAAGTTAAGACTTTGTGTTATCACGTGTAGCACTTGTTTATAAAAACTTCCTGATAGATATGCCACAGACAACTTCCTGATATAACCTGTCATTTCAAGTAAGTTTGAACATTACTTCTGAAATTAATCCGAAATATTCGTAGTATTTTGATTTTGAGCTATGTAAATGATAACACTGGTAATTTGTAGTATTTTGATTTTGAGCTATGTAAATGATAACACTGGTAATTTGTAGTATTTTGATTTTGAGCTATGTAAATGATAACACTGGTAATTTGTAGTATTTTGATTTTGAGCTATGTAAATGATAACACTGGTAATTTGTAGTATTTTGATTTTGAGCTATGTAAATGATAACACTGGTAATTTGCAGTATTTTGATTTTGAGCTATGTAAATGATAACACTGGTAATTTGTAGTATTTTGATTTTGAGCTATGTAAATGATAACACTGGTAATTTGTAGTATTTTGATTTTGAGCTATGTAAATGATAACACTGGTAATTTGTAGTATTTTGATTTTGAGCTATGTAAATGATAACACTGGTAATTTGTAGACGTTATTGTTGCCCTTGTTAGGACATTATTGCTGTAAAAAGTGTTACATACTTCAGCTAAGCCTGCTAGATCATATCTCTTATTGATCATTTCTATTCTCCTTATTCTCTCCAAAGATGAAGAGAACAAAGGAATTTAAAACACACATATACATGTATAAATAGATATTTACAAAGTATTCGGTACGATCACATAATAGACATTACATACATTTTATAATCCATAAACTTGTGTATAACGTGTTACATGTAAATTAATAGATCATATTAGGGTATAACTTAAATATGTAAACATAATTATAATATATTTATACATGATACAATAATTCAATCGAGGCATTTCTATCGTGTTATATACAAAGTATAGACACCGAGAGTACATGTGTAGGTCTGGATCACACAGGGGGGATCCTCACCAGTAATGTTACCTACCCACACAGGTATACTCATGTGCATTTAATCTGTAATATAGAGTATCGTTCATACCAGTTCACCATGGTATATTGGTATATTTTGCTAATTCGACAAGTTATACCAAATTCTACATTATATAAGTATGCAAGTCAATTTTTATCAAAACTATTGTATACATGAAGTTTATAGTAGTCTACACACCCTGTACACATAAATGACCGATTTTGTTCTGAAATCATGCGTCTCGTCTTCTCTGATTTTGTAGGTTATATTCCCTCTATCAATTATGTAACATTTCAGAATCTGGAAGCGATTGTAAATAAACACAAACAGTATATAATTTATGAAATGTATTTCAACACTATTTAATACTTACATACCGTTTGGAAGTGAAGTAAAGAGTAAGCAATGATACGCATAATGCATTTGTTATACTCATAGTTTGATGACGTTTCACTAAAGCAGTGAGATGTTGCTGGAAATATAAAGACACCCAATACCTGTGAAGGGGAAAATGATAGATATGTGACATGATAACAAATATTGTGTTTTTAGAAACGAGGCAATACTATAATTAGCCTTCACTTCAATGACATATATTTGCTTCCTGAATGCGCTAGTTAAACGTCCAGTTAGCTTCACGTAAGGCGAGAATTTCACCTAGAATATAATTAGATCCGAATATCTAACAATGTATTTGTCCACAAGCAGTACCTATTCAAATACGTCTTAAAATCAGATTTTATCGACTTTTAAAGCTAACCCGGCGTTGTTGACATGCAAATCTTGGAAATTATACCGCGTAAATTGCGGGAGAGTACAGCACAATAAACACGTTACTTCCTGGTTAACTCAATTGTCATTCAGTGAAGGAAATTTACAATACTGAGGTGAGACCGCTTTGTATAACATATAGTGTGTTTTCATTATGTATTGGTTCTTTTAAGTACTTAAATCTTTGAAGTATTTTCCCCAAAATCGGATTTCACAATTTGTTCATTCGACATGTTTCTCTGAAGTATATATTATCTTCCGTATATTGTACTAGTAAATGACACCTTTATGCATGAATTTAGCCATACGAATTTCCAAAAATGTCAAATCGGATGAATATCTAGGTTATTTCCGGTCGGAAAATTAATATTAACAACATGATATTTATCAAAAACTATAGAAAGATTACCCTCCATGAATTGGAATTCGTGGTAGCAAGTTAGAACGCAATTTTATCCCAATTCATCAATGAAACAAACACCTCTTAAAAAATGCATTTCCAATAATATAAATAGACTGTGACCCCAGTAGTCCCTCATAAACGACAGAATATATGTCAACATGATCATCTGCTGTTCCTATCCAGGTAAATAGTTTATCATGATAGTATACGTTTATATTACATGGATGTCCTAATATCCCATCTGTTCCCTTTGTAACTGTTATTCAATTATCAAGCAGCAGGGAAATCTGCTGTAAAATCTAAAATTAATATATCTCATCGAACATAAAACAAATATATCAATAAGCTATATAACGACCTATCAATGAAATATATAACGAATCTATCCATGAAATGTTTAACAAATATATTATTAAAATATATAACAAATTGATAGATAAAATATATAAAATAATCCATCAACGAAACATAATATAAAATATCTAAATGTGGCAGCACCTTCAACAGGTATATTTACTATATGTTAAGCTTGAAATATAGTCGAGTTGTTTAATATGGTGGCATATACTAGTATCACAATTACATTGTAGAAGTATATAGATGTATATATTAACCATAATAAAATATAAAACATTGATATCCTAAAAGGAACTGTAACAATAAGTACGTTAAGATATATAATACAAATCACAACATCACAAATTTCAATCCACAGAGCAGGTGATTGGGACAGCCCCTACTGTCTGAAATTGTTCTTACTATACATAAAAGACTTCTTAACCAATTACTGTAAATACACATAATAAATATATATATGTATACACATAGGCTCTATCACAAAATAGGCTCTACATAGTAGTGAGATTTAGTGTCCCAGATACTGCCATTTTATAACCATGTCCTTCATTATGTACCACTGTTGTGTTAGCGTTATTGTTATACATGATGTTGGTATGAGAATATTGATGTTTCGGAGTTATGGAGAAATCAATGATAAGTGATAATTCCAATATTTCAAGAAAAAAAATCTCTTTCATCGCTGAGGATTTTTTTAGAAAGTTTAAAGAGCTGTAATCTACAGATATATTAAATTATTTTAAAACTGAATATATATTTACCAGTAATACTCAACTGTTTTTTTATAAGACGCTTTTTGTTTATTACTTTAAAGTTACCAAGTACAGTACTTTGTTATCGCTACGGTAAACAAACGATTGATTATAACATAAACAGTTCACCTACCATAGTATTATTGATGTTATGACGACAAAATTTGTCATCTTGTAGTCCCAAAGCCATTGAATATTATCTGGTGAATAAAATTGCGAGGAGTTATACTGCAAAATAAAACAGGTATGTTGGACAAGGGTATAAAATCAATTATGTATAGATAGGTATATGTATATACATTTTACATAAAAGTGTTTAACGAGGTGAAATCCAATATTCGGTTACATTATAAGAAATATTTCGTTTTTAGAATTATTTTTGTCGCAGATCTAAATTTGTTCCAGATCGTAACACAATATCGATAGAAAATAATGTATCATTTGATATGTATATATATATACATAAAAGGACTGTTTGCCTCGAACAATGGACAAGTTCCTGTCGTTATAACTTCATATTCATGTAACCGATATATTGTGTATCATATCACACACTTTGTTGGTATAACTTACGATGATGTATTTGAAAGGTAACTGAGTAAAATGTTTGATGTAACAGTTTACGATAAAAAAATGCTGCCATAGTATATGCTTGTTAGCCGATAATTTAAAAAGAACTTTTACATGAAGTCAAAGTTTTCGAGAATGCATTCTAATATAATGGTGGTATTATATACACTGAAGTAATCAACTATTTATTATGTAACGTTACCGATTTTCAACGTGGAAAAATTATCGTATGTCTTTTAACAGATAAAAATTGTACTGACGGAAATCATTCTATCCCTAAAATTCATTTTTTAATATTAACCTATAATACAACATATTTATTATATCACTATGACGTCAGTGATATTGTTATAATAATGCACAAAGAAAGGTCGTGGAGTACACGGTGTAACTATGATAAGCAGACAAAGGTAAGAGAATGTGTCGCTGACAAGAAATGGCACCGGGAATATATTTGATGAATTAGAGATTGAACAATCTTTCAGTGCTAAATATACATATACTATGTGTTTTTATTAAGATAGCTACAAATATACGCGCGTTGTCATGAATTCATTGAACGTGCCACGTTACTATTTATAGTCTGTGAACAATGATTTATGTATGGACCTATGAGACATATAATTATAAGCTGTCCGAATATTGTTGAAACAACACAAATATTTTTGTGGTCTGACATCCATAATAAGTTTCACATAGAATTATACCAATAAATAGTGCGTATACTGGTATGTGTTTGTGTGTGTGTGTGTGTGTGTGTGTGTGTGTGTGTGTGTGTGTGTGTTATGGTTACGTATAGTTTAAATAGGTAGGTATGATCTGGATAGATGTGATTGTTGGTTTACGTGTACGTCTGTGGTAATACTTTTTACTCTAGAAGTGTCATAGTCAGTATGTAAGACCACATGTGTAGTCCTTGATAACTTGATATACTATTACTGTAAAAATGATACGGAATGTAAAGAAACCAGTGTGATTCATGCTGCTTGTTTTACCTTTAGTATACTATATATATTGTAATTTTGTTGAAATCGAACACTCAAAAACACATAAGTGTACCGTGTCCTAACATATTAAAACGAGCTCCTAGTATACTGTACATGTCGGTCAACGCATAATGTATTCATGAGTGTACAATTAAAACTTTCATTTTATAATTATTCGTCTGTTCTATCTGACATGATCAGTTAATCAAAATAGTAAATAGTTTTAGAGCTTAGTCACAGCAGACCGTCTAAAATAAAACTAGTTCTTGTATTATCCGATGAGGATTATGAATTTGAGGTTGATAACAATTGATTTATCTTGTATTTTATCAATCTTAATTACAAAGGTAGCATAGCGCATTGCAATTTATCATCTTAGCGGAACTCAATCAAGATTGATCCTCATAACAAGGATACGATGCTTTCAACGTTGATTGGTCAATGACAATGTCCGGGAAATGAATAAGAATAAAATACCAGACCTAAAATCAAAGTAGATTTACTGCATCCTGTTTCTTATAGAATTTCTTTGACTATCATCGTATGGAAATCACGGAAAAGTTCTAAACTCATTTCTGTGAGTATATCACAACACATTTATTCTTGTTTTGTTAAAATTATGATGAAAAATAACTGTAACTGTGTAATATAAATATTGACATCTAGAATAAGATTCATGAAAATGTTATCTAGATTTCAAATGTGGATATATTAAATGTGTAGAGTGCATAATCAAATAACGAAAATGACAGTGATTACTAAAATTTTGATATTAGGAACAGTATCAAAGACAAATCCATGATACAAAGAGCTTGATTCTTCGATTAGAACCATTACGAAATATATATTTATACATGTATTTGTGTCATATTGTATGCCGAGTATGTCTTCAATAATATCAAAAACATATATCAGTCAAAGGATATAGCAACTTGACTGTTAATATATAAATCTCGAGAAATAAATTTACATTATGAAAACCGTTCGTAGGGCTAAGGGTATGTAAGCTTTAAACGAGATAAAAGTGTAGATGATACCTTATTGGTAATAAAGTATAACTATTGTAGATACCTTGTATAAAATATACAACAATATATCACATGATATAGATTGGTTTACTTTAATAAAATCTAAAACATTTACTTACAAAAAACGGATGGATATTTCGCAATTCAATACCAATGTTTCATCAATTAACAAAATGTAATTGTTAAGAAGGTTCTTTGTAACCAAAGCGTGTAAACACATTTAAGATTCTTATTTTAATTATTCATTCTAACCTTTACTTACCTATAATACACGATGTGTTACGCATACATCCTTTACACAACTCAACAAATCGAACATGACAATATAATATGGCTGACTGTTGTAAAAGTAAATATAGTAACAGGTTATTTCCGTGACGTCTTCAAGTATACTCATACATTTGTGTTTCGCAATACCTACTTACAAACAGTATATAATGTACATTTTTATATTTTTCATTACTCTTTTACAGATAATAAATTATTTGATTTTAATTCAAATGGTAATCATTAGTTTGCCTATAGACTATAAATTGCAACAGATACTTACCCCTGTCTTGACATTTGTCTTTTGAATTGTAAATACACACATGTGCAAGCACACTAGCAAACTGACCTACTAACTGCGCAAAGAGACGAAGACAGTGAAACATACGCCTACTTGGGTATTGTATGAATCATTTGCAAGCATGCATGTCATAACGGTGAATCATCCACATATGATAGTAGCTTAGATATTGAACAACAGTAGGTGTAAAATTGTCATTTGCATAATTGTAATATTGAAAGCATGTGCATTGTGCTGTACATATACGCAGTCTGTTATGTACATATTTTTTGCATGCAGCTGTAGAAATATACAATGTTGATTTCATCGCAAAACATAATTATGGAAAGTATAAATTGTGTATATGTTTATCATTGCATGGTTTGCATTTATGTTGAAAATATGGAGTATGACATTGAAATATCAATCTTCTATGCAAATATGGAGTATGACATTGAAATATCAATCTTCTATGCAAGAGAATATATACCAGGAAGGTTAATACGGTAGTAGTTTTTTTTTCTAGGTCATGCATGTATGTCTTAACCATAATATTCCTTATGTCATCTGTAAATTGCAGGCCGATTTGCATATCAAATAACGTTGTAGCACAAACCAGGTAACTTGAATTTTTAAATAAACGTATACAGTATGTAAACATGTGTGCATGATGTGTATATATTATTTAGATAACAGACATGCGCACCGTTGTCGGTTTACACTTTAAACGATCAGTACTGGTCAAAGTCGAATATTTATTTGATCAGTCTGAAAGATACAATATGTAACATATGGACAGGTGCCAAACACAGTTTATATACGGAATGATACTGTCAAACATTGAACATAACCAAATACGTGTGGAATACTTGTTATTCCCCGAAAAATTCAAAATCGACATTTTTTTGTGTTGCTTGTTTAAAACAACGCTAGTATGCGTTAACAAGCAGCTTTGAGGTTAAGCTGATATGTACACAGATATTGTATATAATATACATGTATGCATTTTTATTTATATCGTATATGGTATCAATGTATCACCTGTGACACATTAAACGCGTTGTCCTTTCCGGGACACTTGATTAGGTGGTCACAGTGAATTAACATGCAGAATTCTAATGCATGGGGTACGATTCTGATTTTCTCCATACCGCAGGCTTAATAATATAACTACCTTTATGCACGCACGTTCATATTAGGCCTCGTGTTTAAAAGGTTAAAAAGCTATCATGAAAGTCTGAAATTACATCAGTATTTGATTTTAAATACTGGCATTTTTAATTGGCGGTTTTTAGAAGCTGTACAGTACAACAACAAAAACTGACACGATAACGAAACTGTAGGTCTAACTCAAAATCGATAAGCACGAGGACAACACAGGATAAAGAAGAGGCCCATGGGCCTTAACGGTCACATGAGTTTTGAAATATTTCTGTAAATTTGACCCTTTTTGACCCCGCCCATCAGGCCCTTGGGACCAAGCATTGCGTACCAGCAAACTGCCTTCCAAAACTGATAACTTCAATAAAAATGACATAAATGATAGACTAAAATGGGATTTCTCTCTATAAACTACAGTAAAGGGTTCCTCCTCCAAAGGGGCAAACGTGAGACCCCAGGGTCATGAAATTCACAATTTTGGTAAAGCACCTTAAGACCCTTCCATCTATGAAAAGCATTTAATTCCGCCTTATTTGGGTCTCTAGGAGAAGATTTCTGAAATTTCAGCTAATTTGACCCATTTTGGCCGTGCCCATTAGCAACTGGGGTCAGTCAGGGCCAACATGTGCATAAAATCAATCATCCCATGCTGATAATGTAACCCAAGTTAGGATGAATTCCAATAGAAATGGAACAAATGATAATCTAAAATGTGATTTTCCTATATAAAATATAATAAAGTTTACCCCCTCCCCAGGGGCAAACACGAGACCTTAGAGTCATGAAATTCACAATTCTGGTAAAGCACCTTAAGACCCTTCTATCTATGAAAAGTATTTTTGAAATTTAATATAATTCACAATTTTGGTTGACATTTGGCCATGGAACTTGATAGAAGCTTCGTGATTTGCATGAAGACTCTCTAAAAACTATAAGAATAAGACTTGGTGAAGCGGAAGATTACAACTCCAAGTCAAATCCAGGTTCAAGTTACGTTCTTAAAATTAGACCTAGGATGGAGGCAATGGAACCACTAGGAATATCAACTAAGAAATGTAATCATGCACAAACAGTGATTTGATGGAGGCTACTTATGGTTGGTTTGATCCCCGGAGTATAAAAAGCCAAAACCACACTCATAGGAATATTGATACATTGTGCTTCGGTGTTGTGTTGCCATACATGTCTCTTATATAGTTTAACATATAAAAAATCGTATTTATATATTGCTGTAGTAGTCAAAGTTTCCATGCTTTTTCAATACGCCCTCCTAATTTAACTTATGAAAATATGTAAATATATCATTCATCGTTGTATTCATTTATTATTGATAATACACCACTTATTGATTTGGTATGGTATTGGTAAACGTCCTATCAACAGCTATGGTATTTAAGGACGGCTTCCCCATCAAGTTTAAAGCAATAAGACAAAATAAAGCTCATTATAAACAGCAGTTAAATGGTATTGAAGAACGTTATGATTTACGAAACCACTTGACCATGAATTGTTAATAAAAATACTGTACTTATTTATAACTTCCAAACCCATACAGGTACATATTGAGAAAGATAGTCCAAAGTACAATTTATTGTCGCCAATTAATCGCAAATGTCGTACACTATAATGTAAATAGAAAAATATTGCTGAATTTATGAAGTACTTACTGTGCGTGGATTTCGCTCGGTCCTCTTTACTACGAACAGTATCAGCCGCTAACTCTTCCATCCGGGCTGACAAGTGATAAGCAAGGCTATATATTTTTTTATATAATATAAAGTGATCACATGTCCAGGTATGGACTATCGTGGTTTTCACTATTGCCCAATATAGAGTAAGGTAAAGCAGCAGATAACATCGTCGTCAAAAATAGCTTCCGTACGAAGTTAAATGCGAATTTCATGCACATACATATGTGAAGGATTTGTTGTCTTCGTTTTGTTTACAGTTATAAACATTATCAATTCATCATTATATCTACGTCAATATATAAACATATGTCTAAAATTAGCGGACGTTCTGTTGGTTTCATGAGATCAATACACCGATTGTTACATTGACGTTAATAGGTGTACTGTAGGGTGTCTTTGGCAGTAAACTTCAGCGGGGTAGCACTATAAAGTCGGCATCAGTTCCGTGCTATCAGAAGGAGACACTACTAATCATGAACTTGCCGCAGCCTCCCACAACACACACATTCACCACACATATGCATGTCACACACAGGGAAAGCCGTCCTTAAATACTATGGCATTTGATAGGACGTTCAACAATACTAAACCAAACCAATTACTCTCCTAGCACATATTTAAGGCATATTATGCATCGTTCATGGAAAATGTCTTCAAAGAAACAATGCGATGGACAAATGTGTTTTGATTTGCAGTTGATGGATATCAAAAGAAAATGATCTAAACCCGGTCTTTGTTGTCCATTGTGCGTTGGTCACATGTACTTGTACCGTTAACATAAGATAAATGGTGAATACGTGTATTACTCTAATAAAACTTGAGGTAATACTTTCCTAGAATTTTACTTCAATCACAATGTATTATTAATAGCACGGTTTCGAAGAAAAACAGGATTTGCCAGTCCCTAACAGATCACGTCTCCCATTCGTCAAATCTATCTCTTTCTAAAAGAAATTGAAAAGGAGACCGTCGCATTCTTGTGGAAATTTTGATAAACATTGATACTAGCAGATATGTGTTGATAGATGTAGCAGAATACCAATCTTAAGCAAACAAGGACGTTTATACAGCTCGAGTAATCAGATTTTGAGAGGTTACATGCTAACCTCTCAGAAGAGAGAATCTACCCATACCGGAAACCCATAAATATTGGCCTATAACGAACGCCCGGTCTAAAGTCTACTTGTCATCGGAATTCCAGAAATTTCTCAGTTAAGGTAAAATTGACGATTAAAAGTACGAATAACATCATTTGCCTCTGTAAGAACCGACGAGCCAGGTATACCAGTAGTTTGTTTTATGTTGCGAAACAATATAATGTCTATTTGGTTTTAAATAATGTCTTATATATGTGCCAAAATATTTCGACTCCAGACAAAAACGGGGATTAAAGATAAAGTTTACAGGAAACTACGATAAAACATGATATAGCTTTACGTGACAAAAACCGTCTCAACGTTAAAAATTCAGCAAAGCTCATCGATTCAAAAACGCATTCTGGAATCAAATAAGACTGCGCCCTGTATCGGTATATATACATACATTACGTACATGAAGTTCAAAAGTTATTACTGTTTTTTCTTCGATGATTATCATAATTTTGTCCCATTAATTAATTAATCTTCACTCATTCACAAGTTTCTTTTGATATTCATGTACTAAATCACAAGTAAAATCATGCTTTAAGCTTGTTTTCCCATCCCATTTGCAATTTTCTGTATATGTAATGTTATTGTGTCTTGTTGAATAAATAATGTTTAAACTAAGTAAAATCATGAAACATTTTTGAGCAAGGTGTCTAGTGTTAAGTTCAATACGTGCTGTATCTTAGTGGCATAACATTATTCACGTTTAGCCAATATCCCAATACATGTACAAACATGATTGTATGGTACATGTATGTCAGTTAAGGTGACCATAAACTATATCTACTCGCTTTGCTGATGCATTGGCTTTAACTCGTTTACACTATGTCAACATGTGTTCCTAAAAAGGAAATGATATACAACAACTCTTTATATAGACAGAGTTCTATATTTGTACATTATAAATTGCACATTAAACATTCCACATGTTTCACTATATCTTAAAGGGGATTACTTATAAAAACTGATTTTGATCAAGTTCTTTTTTTCATAATTGTATGGTGAACGCAGAAGAATTTATTGCCTTGTATCAAACCATTATAATTTTGAAATGAATTCGGTGGAAAGCGAGACACTATTGAGGAATGAAGAAATATTGTAGGTTCAACGGCCGTTCTGATAGGTTATCTAAATAAAGTATATAGGGGCCATGACAACCTAGATGCGTTGACATATATGCGTAACCCCAGGTAAGGATCGGAAGTGCGTACTATAGCACGTTCTACGTTCCCTACCTGTGGCGGTTTCTGTTCAGATATCCCGGTATTACGAGTAGTTCAGTGAGGTACCCGTCAACTCCTGCAAGGAGACCGAAATAAAAATTATCTTAACATATCGGGCCGACTTTGTCATGAAGTGCCGCTGACGAGTCCTATAGGGACGAAGCATTTGATTGAAGCCGTTTGGTGGTCATCGTTCTGCTTATATATATTTACTGTATATATTGCTGGATTCATACTTGAAGGTGGTGTGCATTTGTGTACCTGTCGTACAACACTAATAAATAATTCCATCGGCTTAAGAGTACAGCCAGGTCGTTAAACTATAATTACCTTGATCACAATTAATGTAAATAAGCATTTACCGATCGGAATTTAAAATATATTTTATTTGTCGTCACCTAGAAATGACCACGTGTACACATGCATGTTGTGTTATTATCTAGTTGTGGGTTAATGATCGGTATGCGAGACGTTCGGGTAAGTGAAAGTTTGGAGGTTGTCCACAGAGAAAATTTGTCGATGTTTAACTGCCGCCATTTGCATTATTTGGTATATTCTGTTCAGAAAGTACATGTATCCACGTTTGCCACACTATCTAAACATTGCATGGAAATATATAGTATTAAGCAATGTATATCGTCGAAGGGGTTATATTAAAGTTTTGTTTGAAAATGTTCATGTTATTTTGCAGTGTAAACAACCGTAGCTTATTTCCTATTGCAAGATAGGTAAAAAAGAGCTATGGCTTATTTCGTAGTGTAAAAACTGCAGCTTATTTAACAGTGTACAAACGGTGACAAAAGCTGCAGATTATTTCGCTGTGTAAAATAGCTGCGGCTTATTTCGTAGTGTGCAATGACTGCGCTTAGATCGCAGTGTAAAGTAGCCACAGCTTATTTCATAGTGTAAATAAGCAACAGCCACAAATGCAGATGATTAAAGACAATTCGTGTATCCCATGATCCTTTATCACGTTGTACTATATATTGTCTTTCTATGCTTACAGATAAAGACATACGGCTACTTCTGATGATCACGACGACGACAGCTTCACGTCACTCGGAGACGTAACCACGGCGACAGAACGATAGATAATTCAGCAAGTACGTAATGTAGTAGATGGACATGTCTAAAAAGTCTCAACACATCTCAAAACTGTCGTCACTTTAACGTACCTATATGCTCCAATTCTCCAATTTGGTCTTCTTTCACCGCGCATGGCTTAAATTTGTGTCCTTTTATTGTTTTCCTCAAGTTGGTGGGATTTTGTCTTTTCGCTTTTGTGTTTTTGTGGGTTTTCGGGTAATGTCTTCATAGGTAATAATTAAGAGATGCCCATTCACAATTAAATAAAAAAAAATGCTTAATTAACGCTATATTTGCCAATACAGCGCGAATACTAATATCGCATGTTATTTATACATTGTCGGGGCCTAAAGTTGCATTCAGCTGTCTTCTGCGTGGTGTATTTTGCAATGTAAAAACTGATATACAGTAAAACTCGGATAAGTCGAAGTCGACGGGACCAAGCAAAATATTCGACTGATCCGATGGTTCGACTTATCCGTGTTTGTATACGGAGACAAAATACCCGACTATCATCGGTTGTATGCAGAACAAGTGCTTGCATGATAACATAGTCGAAAATAAGCAATAAATAATAAAGAAATTAATTAATTGTACATGATAACAATTATTCCTTTATCTAATAAACAATATTGTGCACAGTTACAGATAAAAACAAAGTTCATGCGTAAAATCATCTTTGACATAGACACACGATTTACACACGGGAGTCGCAAATGACATCATAATATTCTATGAAAACGTTACATACATTATAAGAATATAAATGTATATATTGTACTCATATTATTTATCTTAAAATCCGTTTATATTGTTCTCCAATTGTACTGAGTTTTTCAACCATCCGAAATAATGTCAGATATAATTAAACAAACAGAGTTCGAAATATTACTAGCTAAAAAAATGCGTGTTCGAACTAACCGCGTGTTCGAACTAACCGGAGGTTTATTACCGTATATTATAAGAGACGTAGACTGCATGGTTCCCTCCTCTTGTTCTTTACTCTCCGCCAGGGCTGCATGCCACTCGAAACGGAGATAACTCGAAAAGATAACCATGCAGTCTTGCGGAGTCTCTTCTGTGGTATGTTTTCCATATCATGTGAGGACTATACCGTGTATATATGTATATTGCTTCATAATTGCAATTGGGACCCGGAAACTACCCACTGATTAGATACATTTTGTATACGGGAAACTCCAATGCGTACAGTACTCCACTCTCTATATGTAAATGAGTCGTGGAAAAAAATGCCTTTCACCAGAGACTTATACTTAATTTAGTATTAGTATATAAGTCTGTGCTTTCACGCATGCTAAACTGGTGTTTTTTTTTGAAGAATCGGAATGTTACACGGCGCGCACAGGGTAATTAATTCCCGTTCTATTTTTAGATGTACATTACTTCTGAATTGTTGACGTTATTTAACTAATTTAAAGGGAATTACATTAAGATAATGCCAAAAGAGAATATAGATATGAAATTACATTTGTAAGCTTAATTAAGTTATATTAACATTGAGGGACTTTAATTGCTACACACTGAACGGTCCTAGATTGATCTAGATTCGACATGCGCACATCAGGCGAAATTACGTCTCTGCAAATAGATATAGTTTGTCAGTCTGCTTTAATTTTAAGTTCCACGCGCGAAATGATGACATTTTAATGCGCAGCAAATCATGCGTAGTTCGCTCGAGTACAATTGTAGATCTACCAAAATACTAAATTTTGCGAAGGGAATATGTTGGGGTTTTTTGGCAAAAACAAAAGATAGTTCTAGTTATATAATAAAAAGCATGAACTAGTCATATGTAGATCTATATCCATTCTGGGTCGTCCCTGCTTAATTTTACTTTACGCGTCAATTATAAGGCCAAGCGCATTCATAATGTTCGTTTCGTTCATGGGAAATTTCCTATTTTATAAATACCACAGTTTGTTGATATTTACAGTGCGTGAGTGATTGATTAGCAAGACTATTAATATGGGGCATCGGACAATAACGCGACGCTATTTACGTGAGAGAGACTTGCTGTTTTCGACAGTATAACGACACAGTCTTGGCGAAAATTCTTAGTACAGCAAGTAGAGCATGTAATTCCAAATGCGCACATGAACATTCGTCAGCTGTTAGGGCACACATGTGGCTGTATGTGTGTAAATCAGCTGTTAGACGTACGTACGTGTGTGCAATAGATTGTCCATTTGTAAGATTGGTGATCACGAGCAGGTAAGTGACCAGTGGAGCAGGACTTAAATTATGATTGAAGACGAAAGCAGTTTCAGATTCGGTTCATAGAATCATGAGTTGACTAAATATAAACACTGACTGTACTAGTGTATGTTTAGGCTAAAGGCCAAATGACCGAAGGCATATACATATACAGTCGGTAGTTTATATAGCTAGACTGCTATTAAACTGGTTTTGTATTCTATTCAAAATAATCTGAACGGAAACCAGAAGAAACTTCGTATAAAAATAATTTTATTATAAAGGAACTACCTCTTCAACATTAGACCTTTAACCAGCCACGTAATTTACGTCATAATCCGACGGGAATTTAGCTGTAGCAACTGATCATGAAGTAGGAAGTGCTTGCATGGATTTTCCAATAACACGTACACATGTATGCGGGATTGTGATGTGGGTTTGTAAATAGTATGTTCTACCATTACAGAGCATACATTGTGACAATGGTGATGTTACATTTCAGTTCATATACTCACCAGAAATTATTAAATAATTCTAGTTTATGATTTCACTTTTCTTTTGGAAACTAAATACTGCATGAGATGTTTAATACATTTTTCTTGCTAGCAATGCCAGCTTAATTATAAATATAAGCAATGCATGTTTTCTGGCTAACAACGTCAGCTGTGTTTAACACTTAAATATATATATATGTATGTATTTGTGCATGTGTTATATTTTCACATTTCTACCGACTTACTTCTATGTGTTATATTTTCACATTTCTTTGTCTGTTACAGATGTGCAGTTTCCTATGTCTAAGTACCCACCACAAAGAATCCACAAATATTCAATGACAGATGTTATGTGCAATGATCACCACCGAATAAATATGAAAAAACGACTCTTCATGGAAACATATAATGACAAGTTAGCAGAACAAGCTTTCCACAGACAAAAAGACTACCAATATACAATCTAGCGATCTGTGAATAGGAAGTTATCATCACACCAATCCATATTGTAAATATATCTGTAAGTATATACACTAAACACTGTTGATTACATGTACTTGCTTTATGCAGGTACTGGCCGGTTTGTAAAGATATGACTAATAATTGGACAATACTTTCATTTTTAATCACACACTTTTTTTTTATACTTTCTGATAATTTCAATTTCTTGTTAGTAAAAAGAGTGGATGGATACATTACATAAAGGTTGTATGGGATCTGCAGGTAGAATAAGGGGGTCTGTAACACTCCGGGGAACTGAGTCAACTTGGTACAGTATTTGTTGGCTGGATGTATCTGGCTGTGAAGGATAATTTAGGTAAATTAAGCATCATCTTCACAAACTATGTACCAGAAATGTAACATCTGGTGAAAAGTATACATTGTTTTAATGACTGATTATGATATCTGGTTAAGGAGCACGAATACGAAGGGAGATAACTCTATTTAATGTCA
Source organism: Pecten maximus (assembly GCF_902652985.1). Taxonomy (NCBI): domain Eukaryota; kingdom Metazoa; phylum Mollusca; class Bivalvia; order Pectinida; family Pectinidae; genus Pecten; species Pecten maximus. Next base: position 25,838,371 of record NC_047021.1, on the reverse strand, counting down.
TACCTGGTCAGTACTGGGAAATATAGACCTACTTTTTGAATATACATTATTATATGTTACTATAATATAATCTGGTTGGTGGTGCGTAATTTTGGGAAATAAAATGTACATTTGATGAATGTAATTGTCACAGCTGCATTACATCCAGCCAATTTGATAACCAGGGGACATAACTCTCACAAAACAGTCCTGGACTAGTTGGGTTCCCTTAGAAGTGTCAGGTTGACACCGTCCAAGTGCACCTTCAAAACACATTATACTTTTTAAAATCAGTAAATGAAGTGTTGTTGGCTGAAGTTAATTTGGCAACTGCTGGTTTAAGATACTTCAAGGAATGTAACTCCTTTGTGCAGAAATATAGATTTATTTTGATACCCATTCACAGATAAAGAGAATCTGTGATCATGTAGTTATGCAATTCACTGTATAACACAGTGTTAATGTTACAAATCATATGATCAATACTATATTTAGTATGTGTAATTTTATTCTTATTGGACATAATGGACATTAATTGTGTACAAATTGAATACAATATAGAATATGACATATTTTCAATGGATTCTGGGGTTTTCCGTGATAATGTTAAATTTTCCCTCAAAAGAAATTTAGATTCATTCAAACATTTTACAAATACATTACAAGTCAGAAATATATTATTTTCTTTCTTTTACAGAAATTCATCATCACTGGATCTTTTGTCTATTTATTTATTTGATACATACTGTAAATTAGCTGATTAATAGAAATAGTCATTACATCATGGCACAAAGCACACTGAGAGGATCTAAACATTACATGTGGGATGTCACCAAGATGCTGGGCCAAGGTGCTACAAGTAAAGTCTATAGAGGCAGGAATAAGGTAACACATTTTTTTTTATGGCCATTAATGTTCCTTCAGAAAACCTAAATAATTCCATAGGGAAGCATATATTGATAAAACTAGAGACAGGAATTCGAACATTTGATAAATTGCTTCTATCTTTTTTTATCCCACAAAATCAAATTTAAAGGAAATAAAGTTGTTGATAGCAGTTAATCTTATCCCATGGTTGCCGAATGCAAATGAATATAGAATAGTTCAAATCGGGTTTCTACAACCATGAGAATGAAGGTTTACACAAATGTTAAAGCATAACCTCACAAGAGTTAGCTCCCTTGAATATATATTGCTTACAATTTGGCATGCATTAATTAGCATTTTGTAACATAACTAACTTCTATCTATATCAACCAAATGTTATGTCAGGAAGTAAAATGTGTACTCTTAACATTTTTCAATTGTTGGAAGTTTACTCATTTTCCATTCTTTCCATTGTCATAGAATTTGTCTGTTGAATTAAAGTAGTCACATCTTAATACAAATACACTGTACGTTCATAGTTATCTCCCTTACCACTAGTGTAAGAAATATCTTAGCTTTGAGACTGTTGTGCTATTTATATAACTGGGTATTTCCACTAAAATTTCCACTTCTTTACCTGCTATAGATCACAGGAGAGGAGGTGGCAGTGAAGGTATTTACCTCAGCGGCCGCTCTAAGGCCATTTGAGGTCCAAATGAGGGAATACTCCCTTATGAAGAAGATGGATCACATAAATATTGTCAAGATGCAGGACTTGGAACAAGAGGTTGGTAGTAATTGATATATCTATCCTGTAAGGATGACTATAATGTAGCTACCACACTTTAACAATACATGTATACCTTTTCTATTAATGAATTGTGTACAGGTCAATGTACCAAATGTACAGTACATGTATATATTTACAATGTGCCTTGTACAATGTATGTATGTTTATTTAATAAAAACAATGATAACTTTAAGACTTTTCCGTGAGGCCTCTCTGCATTCATAAACTTCTTCAGTATATATATTGATATTTTAACTGTACACATTTCATTTTGTATTTTCCACTCTGTTAGCAGTTTTTAATAGCGAAACAAATTGAGTGAAGAAATAAAACTTAATTGGTACATCCCTTTTCAGGAAAGAGATTTCAATGAAAATTAAAAAGGATGCTTAAGAATTTAATAGAAGTGATACTCCATTATCAATTTGATACTTGTTCTCTGATTAAAGGTATTTGTTGTATTACAGATTGGAACTGGTAATAAAGTGATAATTATGGAGCTATCTACTTGTGGAAGTCTGTATAATATGCTAGACGATCCAAAAAATGCTTATGGACTAGAGGAAACAGAGTTTCTGCTTGTTCTAAACCATGTTGGTATGTACAAAATAGCTTGACTGGTGCTTAATGTTTTATAATGTTGAAATGTATACATGCTTAATGGGAGGCTTATTTCATGATTTTAAGTTAAGTCATTACTTTAGGTGGTCCTATACCTGACTAAGTTAAGTCATTACTTTAGTTGGTCCTATCCCTGGCTAAGTTAAGTCATTACTTTAGGTGGTCCTATCCCTGACTAAGTTAAGTCGTTACTTTAGGTGGTCCTATCCCTGACTAAGTTAAGTCATTACTTTATATGGTCCTATCCCTGACTAAGTTAAGTCATTACTTTAGGTGGTCCTATCCCTGACAAAGTTAAGTCATTACTTTAGTTGGTCCTATCCCTGACTAAGTTAAGTCATTACTTTAGGTGGTCCTATCCCTGACTAAGTTAAGTCATTACTTTAGGTGGTCCTATCCTTGACTAAGTTAAGTCGTTACTTTAGGTGGTCCTATACCTGACTAAGTTAAGTCATTACTTTAGGTTGTCCTATCCCTGACTAAGTTAAGTCGTTACTTTAGGTGGTCCTATACCTGACTAAGTTAAGTCATTACTTTAGGTGGTCCTATCCCTGACAAAGTTAAGTCATTACTTTAGGTGGTCCTATACCTGACTAAGTTAAGTCATTACTTTAGGTGGTCCTATCCCTGACTAAGTTAAGTCATTACTTTAGGTGGTCCTATCCCTGACAAAGTTAAGTCATTACTTTAGGTGGTCCTATCCCTGACTAAGTTAAGTCGTTACTTTAGGTGGTCCTATCCCTGACTAAGTTAAGTCATTACTTTAGGTGGTCCTATCCCTGACTAAGTTAAGTCGTTACTTTAGGTGGTCCTATACCTGACTAAGTTAAGTCATTACTTTAGGTGGTCCTATCCCTGACTAGGTTAAGTAATTACTTTAGGTGGTCCTATCCCTGACTAAGTTAAGTCATTACTTTAGGTGGTCCTATCCCTGACTAAGTTAAGTCGTTACTTTAGGTGGTCCTATCCCTGACTAAGTTAAGTCATTACTTTAGGTGGTCCTATCCCTGACAGAGTTAAGTCATTACTTTATATGTGGTTCTATCCCTGACTAAGTTAAGACATTTCTTTTGGAAGTCCTTTCCCTGTTTGAAAAATTTAGTGTCTTCCCATTGGGTACATTGTACGCATATTCCTTGGAATATATATATATACATGTAGCCCCCTAGAATTTATCAAACAATTTTCTTTGAATTTGATATGTCTGATACAGCTTGTATCTAATAAGCATACTGGCCTGTCTTCCACATGTGTTCCGTATGGACATTTTAGTGTTATTATTAGCCTTTTGATATCATTGTAAAGTGTATTTTCATTAGTTATCAATATATAGAAATGGGGAAGAGTATATAGTGTTTTGTATTAAATAACCGATACACATTCACAATGATATCTGCTGCAAAAAAGTATTGATAAATTTTCACTATTGAGCAAAATTTACTATTTCAGCAAAAGGAATGAAATATCTTCACGAGAAAGGCATTGTGCATCGTGATGTAAAGCCAGGAAATATTCTTTGTTATAAAGGAGAAGATGGAAGGTAAGAAGTCTCCTGAAGATGGACTTAGATTTCCTATTGTCTCCTGAAGGTTACTCGTATTAGACCTGTTTACCTGATATGTGTCATACCAATATGTCTGACAATGGCCTAATACAGTTACTAAGTCAATTCTACCTTGATGATGATTCTTTTAAATTTCATGATAAACATTTTCAAGATTTCTTTATCTTGTTATAATTTGTAGTGCTAAAGAAAATGTATAGTAAACAATCTGATTAAAATTATATTGTGATCCACACTCTGCAAAGTCAGGGAGGTGTTGTTTACAGAATGAGTGCAAGTTGGGACATGATTTTAATCAGGTTGCTTAGTAAATAGTTGATGATTTACCAGAAACAGTCTGAAAGACATTCAAAATGCAAAGTGCAATTAATATGTTTTGCTGCCATCTTGTTTTAGGTAGAGACCAATTGGCCATATTCTACATCAACTGTAATGTGATGATGCTATAGCTAGCTGGTCATCATTTTCATAAATTATAGTGAAAGTTACAAAATGTACTTAATGTCATCAAACCTTGTGTAAAAGTATAGCAGTTACATTTCAGTAATATGTCTAAAGAATTCACAGCTATTTAATACTTATATGTTTTTGGTTATTTCAAAACAGATTTGTGTTCAAGTTGACTGACTTTGGAGCAGCAAAGGAATTGCAGTACGAGGAAGAGCAGTTTGTGTCCTTATATGGTACAGAGGAGTATTTGGTAGGTATTTGTATACTAGATAATAGTATTGTTACCTCCCACCCTATCACATTCTGACAGGTACGAGTACATGAATCGATCTGGTAGTCTTTTTCACAGTTGACTGTAAGACAAACATACATATACATTGTAGGTACAGTGGTATAAGTTACAAATTACTGTACATAATATTTTCATTTGATATGGAAAAATCCACCATCTTCAGCTGACCAGGTCTCTGACCTATATTTTCCATTTCACAGATTTTGTGTATCAAACTTTGTGTTTATCTCCATATATTTAGATATATCTAGTTATTTATAGATAGCAAGCATTTAAGTATGACAGTGGGTATTTTTTTAATCCTTTAATTGAAGATTACATTCTAAAGTAATATTTTACATTATGTGTATTACTGTATTAATAGATAATAAATATGTTTGAACAAATTGCTTAATTTTAAAACTGTTGTGTTATCCCAGCATCCAGATATATATGGTTGTGCTGTGATGCGAGACAAGGATAAGGAGAAAGTCTTTGATGCCACCGTCGACCTCTGGAGTTTAGGAGTAACAATTTTCCATGCAGCGACTGGTCGATTGCCTTTTAGACCATTTGGAGGCAGAAAGAACAGAGTAACCATGTAAGTAAGGGAGGTAACTCTTTAAAAACTCATTGTTTAATGGTAAGTAGGAAATATGTAATTCTCTGTAAATAGAATTGAAAGATGCTGTTAAAGAATTTTTGTCATTGTAAAATCTACCATATTTTTACTGTAATGAGCCCAGGGGTGAAACACATGAAATTATACTTAAAGTAGGGGAATTCGAAATATCATTTGTTAGACTTTTTTTTCTGAATTTCAATATACATGAGTGGAACTTGACCATGTATGTTCATTTACTGCTGGGTAAATATGGTATCACTATTAAGGTAGTATAGCTGTTGTCATGGTGATAAATCATTCACTTGCCTTATTTGATTATTTTTTTTACAGGTATGAAATAACAAAGAGTAAAGAACCTGGCTATATATCGGGAATACAACAATCTGAAAACGGCAAAATCGAGTGGAGTAAAGAACTACCACTTACATGTCGTCTCTCTCTGTAAGTTATAAACAGTGATTCTAGTTCAACCTTTACCTATACACTCTAAGGGTTGTTCCAAAGTTATCTGTTTTGGAGGGGTGGGAGGAATATTGTCCCTATTTGAACATTAGATGTTAGAAAATAAAAAATTAGAAATAGATTTAAAAAATAAGAATAGCAATATTTAAGGAATTGTAATTACATGCTTTCGAAACTGAAAATAGTAAATTAGCTTTAAAATTTAAGCATTAGAATTAAGGAAATAAGAAACAAGAGCTAAGAATTGTGACCCTGATTACCCTCCATACAGTTAAGGCTACAGAATATTTTGAATTATGAAATAAACTGACAATTTTTTATTATTCATTCATCAGGGGATTAAAGATGTTTCTGACTCCAATATTGGCTGGTTTGCTGGAAAGGAATGACAGATATAAACTTTCCTTTGGAAATTTCTTCACCAAAGTCGACAAGTTGATGTCGAAGATAATCATCCACACCTTTAGTCCAAATACGTGGATGCACATGAGAATTTATATTGATGGAAATAGCAAGTAAGTAGAGAACCAATCAGCTCAGTGCTATAACTGTACAGTGTATTACTAGGGTTGAACTTAAAATTTGTATAGACACAATTCGGAATAATTTATTTAACTTTTGCCTAGCCAGATGATAGTACACGTATGTAAATGATGTTTTCACAGGAGATACATGTGGGGTTCCTAGACAAATCAGTAACAATTATATGTGGAAATGTTAGAGAATTGAAATAAAAATTTACATCAGGTGCAACGTTATCATAGATACATAAAGATATACATGTGTACAAGTGTGGTTAGGATACGTCGGTATAACATGTTTATTAATTGTTGTGGAATAAATACACAAAATTAATATACCATTATATAAAGCATGTGTACATCAAAACTTGATGACAAAACAACAGTAATATTACAGTTGAATTCAGATACAGGTGTTATTTTAGTACATTCATCTGTTTTGTTTAACCAGAATTACACAACTACAGGACTACATCGCTGAGCAGAGTGATATAGCTATTCAGGACCAGGTTCTCATTCATGATGGGGATCTCTTAAATAACATTGTCGACAATATGATGTCTGTTACGCACTTTCCAAAATCTGTGTTTAGTGAAAAGACTCCAATATTTGTGTTTACGAAACATTCTGATGACCAAAGGGCATTTCCCAAATCATGGTGTCCAGACTTCCCTAAGTTTGGCAATAGTATTAACATATCCAATGACCATCAGATGGCTAAAATGTGCTGTGGAATTCACTTCTTACTGTGCAAGGAAATGGGACGTTATCACATGCAGATGGACTTGGAACGACTCAGTGTTCAGAGTTACATGTAAGTGTTTGATTCTCAGATATCATGTGGTCAACCTCTCTGGGGATAAACTTAGATATTAAGTGGTCAGCCTCTCTGGGGATAAACTTAGATATTAAGTGGTCAGCCTCTCTAGGGATCAACTTAGATATTAATCGGTCAGCCTCTCTGGGGATCAACTTAGATATTAATCGGTCAGCCTCTCTGGGGATAAACTTAGATATTAAGTGGTCAGCCTCTCTGGGGATAAACTTAGATATTAAGTGGTCAGCCTCTCTAGGGATCAACTTAGATATCAAGTGGTCAGCCTCTCTAGGGATCAACTTAGATATTAATCGGTCAGCCTCTCTGGGGATCAACTTAGATATCAAGTGGTCAGTCTCTCTGGGGATCAACTTAGATATCAAGTGGTCAGCCTCTCTGGGGATCAACTTAGATATCAAGTGGTCAGCCTCTCTGGGGATAAACTTTGATATCAAGTGGTCAGCCTCTCTGGGGATCAACTTAGATATTAAGTGGTCAGCCTCTCTGGGGATCAACTTAGATATCAAGTGGTCAGCCTCTCTGGGGATCAACTTAGATATTAAGTGGTCAGCCTCTCTGGGAATCAACTTAGATATCAAGTGGTCAGCCTCTCTGGAGATAAACTTAGATATCAAGTGGTCAGCCTCTCTGGGGATCAACTTAGATATTAAGTGGTCAGCCTCTCTGGGAATCAACTTAGATATCATGTGGTCAACCTCTCTGGGGATCAACTTAGATATCAAGTGGTCAGCCTTGCTGGGGTATTAAGTCTTCAATGGTTATAATAACTTCACCAAGAGATAGTCATTAGATTGGAGAGGGGCTTTGCTAAACATGACAATTGCACATTATTTTTGGCTTTGATAGAATTCTTTAACTTAAACTATTGCAATGGGATTAAGTTTTAAGTTATGCATCAGTGGATTTAGAAATAATGGCAGTTGGTAGCATAATAGTATATGTACACAATGTCATATATTCTAAATGATCTACTTACCAGTTGAAGAAAAAAAAACCCAGATTGGTTTGATACATAGATTTTTTAATACCTTTAATTGATTGTTTCAAGGGTTATAAAATATATATTGTGTTTTGATATTTGTACACCTTTCAGTCACAACTGAAACAAAATGTTCCTATTTTGTGAGTTTTGAGAGTGGACATTTTTGTATCTGTTTCAGACACGAACTGAAGCATGAATGTTCCCATTTGTTGAGTTATGACAGCCGACTAAGAGATCATTGTGCTACCGACCTTACCATGCTGAACAACTTTATTCAGGAATCACAGCAGAAGATCTTAATACTGTCAGCAGTACACACTGTAGAGCCGTCAAAGCTTGTGGCCCTACAGGAGAAAACCAACGCCAGGATTAGGGAATTACAATCTACAGCAGACAATGTAAGTACATTTTATCTATTTTAATACCTAATTATGTTGAACAGGTGCACTGTATGAAGTTGTTATAGCTTTGTGAGTTAGGCTAGGTATGATTATGTCACTCTTTTTGACCTAAATACTGGTCCATGTATAGCCATGTATATGCATGTACACCATATAAGCTGTGACTTGAAAATGGCTGGAACTTGTGGGCAAACACCTATATTGTATGGAAGGAACAATATACTGTTCAGAAACCTGATGACAGTAGTTACTCCTCTTATGTTTTATGAATTTGCTTGCTTGTATTCAAGAGGGTTCTGTATACTCTAAAGCGTCCTCCTGAAACCTGGCAGAAGAACCACAACACACATATATGAACTTGGCACGACATTGGTTCTCGATTAATCATTGAAAGTTAGAAACAATTGTGAATGACTTTTAAATTCACAGTTTATCCCATAAACATTTGTTTGATCATGCCTTAATTAAGGCTAAGAGGGTCATCAGTACATTTTTATATGTTTTTAGATAAGACATGAACTGAAAAGGACCAAGAAAGATTTGTCAAATTATCAGGAGAAAATCAACAGAAAAGAGCTTGAACGGAGTTGGGACAATGCCATTGGCTGTAACAATGAAGGGGATCGATGGTAAGTACCCCAGCAATTGTAGCCATGGAGTTGAGAGTTTTGACATTTCTTTTAATCTGAAAGGATTATCGATGACTTATAGAATACATCCTATGGGTTTTTGGAGGCAGTTTCAATTTGCAAGATTCACAGTGCCAAAGTCATTGGGTTAAACATAAAATCAAATCAAAACTAAGAATTTGAAAATGGATTTTTGTAGCAAAGAGAGGCAAGAAGTAACAGTGGAAATAATACAGAGGATCGTCCGACACTTCAAGGAGCACCGACAAGCTCAGTACCTCAGCAGAACAGAAGAAGACATCCATGCTTTTGAAAGGTTAGCGCCATGTGCTGTGTTATTTCATGTACTAAAAACACTAGTCTATATATACAGTATTATATAGTGGAATACCTGCATACACAATTCAATTGGTGTGTTTATAGACATTCTATTTAATAGGTATTTCATTCAAAACGCTTCATTATTGATTACACACTTAATGTGCTACGATTGATATTTCGTTAAACTATGCACTAAAGAATAATTTTAGTTAACAGAGACATAGAAACGCAAAAATATATATCTATTATCCAATATGAGTGATGGCGCGATAATATCAACACCGCGAATAGTTTGGAAGCTGACTAATTTAGCTGAGATCACTGTTAGGTACACACTGTAGCATACACCCTTAACTTAAATCAATAGAACATTATATTCTCTTGTGTTGTATTTTTGTTCCAGAAATCAGTTGGAGGAGTTGTGTATCAAGGCCAAGTCTCTGATAGAGACGTGTGACAGTCGTGGGCAGAGGCAGTACGAGATGTTCCACAGATTCTATAGGTAAGGGGTGATCACGTGGAGACATATCCATTGTTGTACATATATTGTAGTAGTTGAGACATATCCATTGTCTACTTTTACCAAAATCAAGAAAAGATATCTCAGGAAAAATAGTTACCATACTTTCACAATTCATTAAAGCAAATTTAAGGCTGCTGAAAATCAAGGTAAAAAGAAAACTGTTTAATAAGAATCCTAATTTGAAAAACTACTTTGAAATTCACTTTGGTAAATGATCACTATTCCTGTACTTATTAGGTAAAGGTTTATACTTTGTAATTATTGATGTTTTTGACCACTTAAAGAAAACAGTTTTACTAAATAGTTATTTAGAATTTCGTTTGTACATTTTTAGCAAAGCTGTGAGTACAAGGGAGGAAAATGATTCATTAGACCGAGCCTTGGCATCCCTGGAGAAAATACGAATAGATTTTGAGAAACATCTCAGTGAGGTGAGAAAGTAAACAAAATTTGATAAACTTATTATATTTTTTTTCATTATACATGTATTATAGAGATTATCAAAAATATTTGCTACAAAGTCTTAAAGTTAAGTTATTTTTTTAAATGAATATTACAAAAAGGCTTTTGTTAATGCATGTAAGTGATTTCTATAGTTTTAGATTTCAATCTTCATTTTTGATCCTGGGAAATCGTTCCAGGGTACTTGCATACTTGTTTTGTATGCGCTCTGTCAATTAATTTGATGGCGCTTTGCTTTAGTATTATTCTTTATATATTATGTCAGAATTAAATTTAGGAAACATTCCAGTTTCAAACAAATAGTTCCGGAATGGATTCATATAATAGTCATTTATTTCTGAACTGTATGTGATAATGTATGCTGATTTTCACTCTTGACTTGTCTTATTTCTGAACTGTATGTGATAAAGTATGCTGGTTTTCACTCCTGACTTGTCTGTAAATTCTCTAGGTAGTGGCAGAACTGGGACATGACTGTAGGAAGGTGTTGGAAAGTTCACAGACAGATCCCCTCCGTTCTAGGGGGTCCAAACAGAACCTTACTAATGGCATTGATAGGGACACACGCAGAAATCTGCTGACAGAAGCTAATATTAGGTGTGTACTTTAGGTATCTTATTCAATGTGGAACCAGGATTTCATAAAAGAACCATACACACTCACGCACGCACACACACACACACCGCAACCTCCCACTCCATCGCTTTTCTATCGAGTTACTTATTACTCTACACATCTAATATTATGATCAAATGTTTTGTTTTAAACTACCTGGTAAGTTGAATCACAAGAGAAGTCCTGGTTCATCTCAGCTACTGTAGATTTAATTAAGTTGTGTGTTTATAATCCCTATTCTATCTTTCAGTTTGAAAAGTGGTTTTGAAGATTTAAAAGGGGATATACAGAGGAATAATGACTTGCTGAAAATGAGTGGTGAAATTCTGGAGGAATTGAAAAAGTAATTAATCCTATTATATATAATGTTTGTGAATACTTAAGTCTTAAAATATATTGGTAAGTGATATAGTTTGTTTGGTTTTTAGCCCACCATCATCAGATGGTGGGCTATTCAAATCGCCCTGTGTCAGTGGTACGTCGTCCCTCCGTCCCTCCGTCCGTAAACAATTCTTGTTATCGCTAATCCTCAGAAAGTAATGAAGGCATCTTTCTGAAATTTCATATGTAGGTTCCCCTTGGTGCCTTGTTATGCATATTGCTTTTTGAGACCAATCGGAAAACAACATGGCCGACAGGCAGCCATCTTGGATTTTGACAATTGAAGTTTGTTATTGCTATTTCTCAGAAAGTACTGAAGGGATCTTTCTCAAATTTCATATGTAGGTTCCCCTTGGTGCCTGATTATGCATATTGCATTTTGAGACCAATCGGAAAACAACATGGCCGACAGGCAGCCATCTTGGATTTTGACAATTGAAGTTTGTTATCGCTATTTCTCAGAAAGTACTGAAGAGATCTTTCTGAAATTTCATATGTATGTTCCCCTTGGTGCTTAGTTATGCATATTGCATTTTGAGACCAATCGGAAAACAACATGGCCGACAGGCAGCCATCTTGGATTTTGACAATTGAAGTTTGTTATCGCTATTTCTCAGAAAGTAACAAAGGCATCTTTCTGAAATTTCATATGTAGGTTCCCCTTGTTTGAAAAGTACTTGAGAGATGTTTCTCAATTTGCACAGATTAGTAAGAGGAAGGGAAAATAGAGAAAAGATCAATCTGACATGGAACCTATAAAAATCATTCAATGGTGGGCGCCAAGATCCCTCTGGGATCTCTTGTTTTTTTTTAACATCTCATATATCTTTATTAGTTGGAAGTAAATGGCCGGCACTGTACAGTATAACATGAAACATTCGTTGTGTATAAACTTTCATTGTTTTTGTGAATGCTATGGAACCACAAACATAAATAAAATAACTATTGTTAAAAAAATGTTGCATGTGTTATTGTTGCATGGGCTTACAAACAAAGCTCCAAAATAATGAAAGTACACACTAATATTTCATGTTAAACATTTTCTATACACGCAGTTATCAATTTGAAGACAAACGATCATCTTAACCTCTCATGCAATTTAATTGAAATGGTTTTAATTTAAAAGATGATGCTTTTTATTTTGTAGCACAAGTCCACCTCTCATTCTAAACGGTGGACTGGAAAAGAGTTCAGGTTATGGATGAAGTGCTGCGTACTGATTACTGATGGAGAATGATACCAAATCAGCTATGATTAGCTAGATCACATGAACAATAATCACTTGGCGATGATGCCTGATCATGAAGCAGTTATATTCTACCTGATATACTGCTGAAACCTGCTAGTGCATGGGTTATAGACAATCAAGAAAGAGCCCTGCTGCATCGTAGTTGAAAATACATTGAAATGACAAACTGATACCTGCAGGTCGTTGATATTTCAATATCAACTTTGGAATGTATGAGTATTCAAAGGTTTTATAGAAGTGTATAGTCACATTTTTTTTATCAGCATTGGGACTAATCTTATACATACCAATGTACACACATGTATGTAAGGACCTTGAGTTACAGCTGTGCCACACCTTTGTGGCTGTATATAGAGGTTTGGGTGTCTTAAACCATGGAGTGTTTTTCACTTTTAAACAGACTTTCTTACGTATATACCTTTGGTATTTGGTTGTGCTGTTTACTCAGAGGAAAGTCTTTTAGGACATTATTAAACAATAAATCACGAAAAATGAGTGAAAATCTGCTTTGTTGTGTTGAGCAGTAGCAAAATGTCTGATGCCAGGAACCCTGGGCAGCTTTTGACTGAAATTACATTTTAAAAATGACATGGGGTATACAAAAGGCAAATTTAGACCTGGTTTTAGAGCCATGGCCAGACAAATGATTGAAAAACTCGCGTGTTTGTTAATATTTAGATAATTATGGTGTACAATATAAAAGTAATTAAGAGATCAGTATGAAAATATTGGATTGGTGAAGATTGTTTCTAGAATGTATAGGGCCAGGTCTTAAAGTTACGTAATGAAGCGAATTACAAGACCTACATGTACCTGCATGTAGAAAGATATTGTCAACAATCTCTACAATCTCAAAGTAAAAAATTCACAGGACAATTTGTTCTTTCACTTCTGAACATTTAAGATTCAAAGATTGGTGTTTGATATACATATTGATATGTATGACCGGGCACCTCATGACCCAAAGTTTGAGAACTTAAATCTTTACAAGAGAAAGCATCGCACAATTGATATATGATTAACCATTGTGTTGCTCTACCCAAGACGACAGTAAGGATGTCAAAATGTTATCAAGAAATGTTAATGATACAAATCATGTACATGTATATTACAACTCAAAACTGTTATAATTCAATGCTACTAATACCATGAATAAAAGACATATGACATCATCATAGCATATGCAAACGGTTTATTAGGAAAGTTGAAAAATATCTGAAATATTAACATAGAGATGGAAGTGCTTGTCTATTGATATTTCTTGAAAATTGTGTGGAGAACATTTGTGGAAAAATTGAATAAAAAAAAAGGCTATCAGAGTTACTTCCCTTCGTTCCACTCTGTCGTATTGACAGCCGAGCGCGATGGGAACAAAAAAAAAGTAGGATATCCTTATTGGTATATTAATAACAACTCAAAATACTGTAATGGGTTATAAGTATGATAAATACGGTAATAGAGTACCTCGGTTTTGTTTTAATAGTGAAACAAATACTTGAACACGGAAAATAAATGTTGTGTGTGTCCTCGTGTATTAACATTAGTGATTATGTCACAGAAGTACTTTGTTGTAAAATAGAAAGTCCAAGAAAATGTGTGCCGTAAAATATACTGTATATTGTAGTCCCTATGCTTCTGCAAAAAGGAATATACTGTAAGGCGAAACGGACACTGAGGAAGGATTATGGTGTAAGATTGAACAATAAATAGAAAATCTTATTTGTTTGGGTATTTTGGATTGACAAAACTTACTTGAAATTATTTCTAAATACATTGTATTCGTCGAAATTACACAATAATACACAAAATATTAATTAAATAAAAACGTATGAAATTTACACGTTATTAGAATATGTTGAGATTTAAAATACAAGTCATTACATGTGAAAGGGCAATATTAATGCAAAAAGGCGCATTGTTTGTAGACCATTATGGTAATAGTCGCCAAATATATTGTACATAGTTTGTACAATGCTATATGAGAATGCTTAATACAGCGGCATGGGCTGTTAACTTATATTTGTAAGTATTGGCACTTACCATAAAACGGGACGATATTACAATAATGTACATTCAAAGCAATTAAGTTGTCGAAAATTACTGATTTATGTGGTGTTTTTTTGAAAGTAGAAACCACTTTGAACGAAACATTCAAGCTCAGTATTTGAAAAAAAAGATAAATGCACAGTTAGGATACAAGAACAAAATAGCAGATTGTATATTTTGACGAAGTTTCTTATTTTGATAATGTAACTTGCTAGGATGAAACGTCAGAAATGTGGACCTTATGTACAGTACTTTTTAACATAAAGACGTCATTGTTGAACTTTTTCTGTCTGTGTGTAAATAACAATGATAAACTTTACAAAATGAAGGTGTGGTACATTGAGTATATACACATAACAAAAAGGTCAGCTTAAGACGTTATATTTTGGCTAACCTTTCCTTTGAATTATGTTATTAATGTATACATGTATGTAGGAGTGGTCGATTTAACTCATAAAATCAAACTACTAATTTTGCTATCAAATTAACATTAAGAGCAATCCTTTTCAAGTACTTATTTATGACATATAGGCTACACTACAATTAATCCGAAGGTTTCTGAGGTTTTGTCGGCCCTTTAAAAACCAATGTTCAATTTTAAAAAGGCCAGATTACACTAGTTTACAAATTATTTAGTGATCTATTGTCGGTATATAACATCAAGTTTTCTAAACTGAATGAGTATCTACATGTAGATTAAGAAACACAAGATATTTGGTATCTGAGGTAACACTGAAGGAATATCCCTAATCAAGAAACAACTACCACCGAAACTTTATGTACTTCGTGTATGATATTCCACAACATTTTGTGACATCTATCTATTTAGTAGTTTAAGTCGGAAGTCGATGAAACGTTTCCAGAAAACTAAGCCTCAATATGGAGCAGCGCTTCAGTAAAGTCTCAATATATCGTATCTAGAGATACAGTGCACTACAAGCGTCTGCTTCTGGTTAGTATTTATTAAAAAAAAATATTGGCCCTTACTACCACATCTAGGGGCTAATATTTTCTATTAATACTTACCAGAAGCAGACTCCTGTGAGTGCCCTAACACGGAGTTAGAATTGAGTTGAATTGAATTATCTAGCACGTAATTAATGTGTTTCCAATCAGAGTTTTGGTTATGCGAACTAATATTTGTTTGCGACTGTCCGATATTTGGTTAGTCACTCAGATATTAACAAACTAGAGCAAGATTTATCAACACCAATACAATGAACTCTCAGATGTATGTGTATCAGTGCGATACCATCTGGTCATTGTTGTGAATATGTGATGTGATGGAAGTAATAACAATAAAACGAAAATATTTCAAACGGAATTTTTTGTTGTCTAGCTTCCTGACGTAAGTTTATCGTTGACTTTCCGGTGGCGGTGTTGTACAAGGGGCGGACTGTTAATTGATGCCGGACAGTGGTATCTAAAACCCCCCAATTATAACATTTAATCTATTATTACCTTAATTTGGGGAGGGCTTGGGGGGGGGGGGGGGGGGGGGGTATTTCCCCTCCATAATATGGATTTAACATATACACTGCTATAAATCGTCGTATTATTTACTCCCCGCCTCCCCCAACTCGACTGTCAAGCTATCGCTCGCTAGGTAGAGCACAGGTGCCCGACTCGTTTTATAAAATAATAACATATAAGAATACATATAAATGAGTTCTTCTGTGTTATCATTTAATAAAACGAGTCAGGCACCTGTGGGTAGAGTGACAGAGTGAAACGAAGGGCTGTAGCTCTGATAGATCAGTATGGGTGCTTAACAGCTGATATTGCTATCAAATTAAGTACCATTGCTACCTCAACTACATGGCAATAATTTCAAATATATATATAATCATATAATCATATAATTCACTTTTTCACATTTAATCTTCACTTCTTTAATAATACACTACACTATACTGTAGGTAAAAGAACAACTAAGACCGTACTAGGAATTAAAACCTTGCTTCAACGACTGCAGTGAATGTGTCATCATATGCACATGTATGCTAATGAAAGCATACTTACATATTCAGTGATGTGTTGCCGCTCTTCAAAACTACTCCAAAAACTTGGGTTGTCTGCGACGAAGCTAGGCCAATAGGTATATATCGATGGTAAGAGTCGTGGACAAATCTCTACACAGCAACATGGAAATGGCGAGTTCAAATCTTTGACAAGCGAGGATTTAAGTCTGGAAAGTAATGAGGAATGTTTTTTTTTTTTTTTTTTTTTTTTATATATTGTTTTCTTTCAAGTAGTACAAAGTTGATGGTGTCTGGCAATAATGAGTCAATTAACCGAATCATGCCGCTGTATCAAATGTCGAAATTCTGGACCAGTTGATGTACATATAGTTGTTCAACTCTTATATTATAGAAAGTCGAAATAACTAAAGGAAGATTAGTTATTACCTAAAATCCGGGGTATATGTATTGATCGTCCGCTTTTTAACAGATA
This sequence comes from Pecten maximus, assembly GCF_902652985.1. Taxonomy (NCBI): domain Eukaryota; kingdom Metazoa; phylum Mollusca; class Bivalvia; order Pectinida; family Pectinidae; genus Pecten; species Pecten maximus. The sequence goes on along the minus strand of NC_047021.1, from coordinate 25,821,320 downwards.
ATTCATTCGTTTTACTTCAGCTTAATTCTGTCAATCTATACAGTAAGAGTGTATAAGTTGTATAACTATACATAACTCTCCCGATGGCGATGTGTATGTGGATCCATGCTCCAGTAACTTCTCGATGCTAGAAGTAAATTCCCTAAAATGGTGATAAGTTGAACGACTCTTGTAAGAACTTGGATAGGACGCATACACTACAATTATATTACTATAGTTGATTAGTTATATATAGACATGGAATGCGGGAAAGATTTATCGAATTTGTGTAATGTTTTTATTTTCAAACTTTGTTACATCACTTTTAATTACATGTTTGATGAAAAACTGCAACCCGTCACTGACACACGTGTTATAGTATAAGGGATAGCTTCCCATTCGTATTTAATACATTTTCTAGTCCCAATGACTGATACAATATGATTTGTACTTTTGAAAAATTATTCTGTTGCAATTACACGTCGTGGTTAAACCCTATTCGGCTGGACTATTAATTAGTGATATCAAAGTCGATTAAAATTAATGCTGACTTAATACACTACAACATATGGTAGGTTGCTGACCGTACGTAGGCCTAGAGCACAGGAACTCGGCACGAATTTAGTGATAATGCGAGCGCCGTAGGCACGAGCCGATTTTTTTTATTTTTTTATATTTTGGCGAGGGATCTGGGGGCCTCCTACACTATGTATATAAAGGCCGATTTTTTTAACGAGGGGTATTATGGGTATGGGGGCCGCTGAAGACCCCTAGCGGGTCCAGGACAGCGCCCTGGTGGGGGTTCCCTCCGGCGGAAAAATGAATATAACAAATTTTAATTATTGATGTAGATCCGGGGAATGGGGGGGGGGGGGGGGGTGTCCTCCATGGGGTCAGGACCCCCCCCCCCCCCCCCCTTTTTTTTTCGTAAATAGAAAATCAATAATGTTCATGGCCATTTACCTGCCTTTTGGCTCCCCTGCTCTCTTTTTATGTGTATATAACTTTCGTTTTCCCCATGTGGGCCGAAATGCTTCAGTAAAGAAACTGAATATTAAATTGTTTATAGGCCTATGGATCGTGGGTTGGAAATGTGTGCCGTTCATGCAAGTCCGTGTGGCCTAGCGCGTGCGATAAACAGACGTATTCATGAAAGATGGTGCGGCTTCTTTTAACGAGTGTCTAATCAAAGACATGCCATTGATGCTTTACATTCATTACCTTAGCATTGTATATCAATACGGGGTACCTGTCTTACTTTCACTTTACTAATAGTATACATAAATGGAGCACTGTTCACTATAAATTGGCCTTACAACACAATGAGCACATATACCATGATGTATTTTCCTTATAGAGATAAAGTTATCCTCTCGATTATGTTAATAATAATTAAACAACATTGTACTTGCACTTTTTCTAAGCATTTAAATAACGTAATACACGCAGGCCTATCCGAAGTTTCGTTTCGCTTGATTTAACAATCATCTGCATAGACGGAGCTCCGTATGACGGTCGTGGCCTCATTTCATTGGTTGATAAACACTGACATGGCAGTCGATGTACACAATCGCTCACATGTAACGTGTGAGAAGATGGACTTATGACGATAACTCTGTCATATAGACGATAATCGGGTGTTTATATATGTAGATGGATGTACATTAATTCGGCTTCGAATTGCATATATATGAAACTACATAATTCGACATACTTATCGGGAAAATAAGACTTGAACGAGGCCTGACCGGCCTCTTACCGGTTTGTGTACTGTAGCCGTAGAACATCATACTACATGTGTATCTCCTGATTTCAAATTAGCGTGGTATTCATTCGCTATACTTTCTTGTCAGCTTTATTTCTAAATTTTACTACTTGAACTTCACCTTTTGAATCTATCGTGTGCTTTAAATGCTTTTTGGACACTGAGGTGATTATTTAAGCTTACAGGCCGATTTCCAAAACTTGAAGTAAGTTACCGATGAACATGGATTTCAGGGTCACATATATAGTGTTGACACTAATTACAGCCATCGATTGGCATGACCTGGAAGTGATGGCTGATAAGTCCAAATGTGACGTATGTACCGCTATCGTAAATAACTTTGATAAGGTAAGAAAATGTACTATGTATATATACGTTTTCATTTACATACATTGTATGTACATAAAATACAAATGTATATAGTTGTACAAGCATTTATAGTAACAGAACAAGTGTACATATCCTTCAAAGTTTTCAAATGGACCAGCACAGTAGCAAAACTCCAATTATTTTAGGTCTGGCCTTGAACTACTAAACGTGCACCTGTTTTCACTTAAGGAAAATCTTTCTCTGGCATGAAGCCACAGTGTAGAACACTGTAATAAACACAACCATGAGAATATCAGTCAAACAGAAACTCGATCAGCAATGAACGGCATTTAACTTTCAATGTATAAGATCTAGTATTAATTGTTCCCTTCTGGTTAAATTTGCCATAAAAATGAAATAAAATTTATTGTGATGTAATAAGCGAGTTTAAAGAGAACAAGTGATAACACTTGTTGATGTTCATTTTGTACATACACATATGGTATCATATACTAAATATATTTGTTCAATGTACAATTGTACATGTTTATTTAACAGGGGCTGAAGAAAACGGCAAAATCTAATTTTGGAGGAGGAAATACAAAATGGGAAGAAAGTCGTCTAGGAAGTTTTGCAACAAGGTAATTGTATAAATGTAAGGTGTGTATGTACCATATCACAATGTGGTTCATCAGTGTGAAACCTGTGGGAACTGTCATCCTCTTGATGGTGAGGCAAGGGAATCTCAACCCAAGGGGAGAGGCGGATTACCAAACACAAGACTTGGGAGAGTGTTGGCAGCATGTCATTATCCTGTAAATATTTTATTTGCGAATCAATAGCAAATAAAAACTTACATGCAGTGTAAGCAAATCAAAGTTTTGTAAGCTTGGTTTGCTAATTTGAAAAAAAACCCACCTTGAATAAAGTTATTTTATTAAATTCTAAGAAATGAAAAAGCGATGACATTTTTTATGGCTGGAAAATATCAGCATAATTTTGATAAATTTAACATTAAGATGATAAATATTTGTACTATGTGAGCCTGGAAAGGTGACAAGCCATTACTAAGGATCAGCTAGAGAACACCTACCAGTATTGAGCTTAGTTGTTGTCTGTAAGATTTCTAATATCAAATGACAAATCTTATCGAAAAACAAAATGTTCAACACAAACAAGGACATTTTAATATTGTAAGATTCTTAATATCATGTTTAATGTCAAATGACAAATCTTATTGACAAACAAAATGTTCAGCACAAACAATGACGTTTTAATATAATTTAGAGAGATCAACAACAGAATATATTCGCCAGAACTAGAATATTCAAACCAATTTATGATATGTAAGGTCGAAACATTATGAAGGTTTCATATATCTCTGGTATAAGAAGCATGCATGCAGCTTTATTACCAGTAGGTATATTCAGCTGATCTTGACTTGGATACATCTAATGATGTAGGGTACTGGAATTGGCTGATACATCTAATGATGTGGGGTACTGGAATTGGCCGATACATCTAATGATGTAGGGTACTGGAATTGGCCGATACATCTAATGATGTGGGATACTGGAATTGGCTGATACATCTTATGATGTAGGGTACACTGGAATTGGCTGATACATCTAATGATGTAGGGTACTGGAATTGGCCGATACATCTAATGATGTAGGGTACTGGAATTGGCTGATACATCTAATGGTGTAGGTACTGGAATTGGCTGATACATCTAATGATGTGGGGTACTGGAATTGGCTGATACATCTAATGATGTGGGGTTCCAGAATTGGCTGATACATCTAATGATGTGGGGTACTGGAATTGGCTGATACATCTTATGATGTAGGGTACACTGGAATTGGCCGATACATCTAATGATGTAGGGTACTGGAATTGGCCGTTACATCTAATGATGTAGGGTACTGGAATTGGCCGATACATCTAATGATGTAGGGTACTGGAATTGGCTGATACATCTAATGATGTAGGGTACTGGAATTGGCTGATACATCTAATGATGTAGGGTACTGGAATTGGCTGAACATCTAATGATGTAGGGTACTGGAATTGGCCGATACATCTAATGATGTAGGGTACTGGAATTGGCCGATACATCTAATGATGTAGGGTACTGGAATTGGCTGATACATCTAATGATGTAGGGTACTGGAATTGGCCGAAACATCTAATGATGTAGGGTACTGGAATTGGCCGATACATCTAATGATGTAGGGTACTGGAATTGGCCGATACATCTAATGATGTGGGATACTGGAATTGGCTGATACATCTTATGATGTAGGGTACACTGGAATTGGCTGATACATCTAATGATGTAGGGTACTGGAATTGGCCGATACATCTAATGATGTAGGGTACTGGAATTGGCCAATACATCTAATGATGTAGGGTACTGGAATTGGCCGATACATCTAATGATGTGGGATACTGGAATTGGCCGATACATCTAATGATGTAGGGTACTGGAATTGGCCAATACATCTAATGATGTAGGGTACTGGAATTGGCCGATACATCTAATGATGTAGGGTACTGGAATTGGCTGATACATCTAATGATGTAGGGTACACTGGAATTGGCTGATACATCTAATGATGTTGGGTACTGGAATTGGCTGATACATCTAATGATGTAGGGTACTGGAATTAGCTGATACATCTAATGATGTAGGGTACTGGAATTGGCCGATACATCTAATGATGTAGGGTACTGGAATTGGCTGAACATCTAATGATGTAGGGTACTGGAATTGGCTGATACATCTAATGAAGTAGGGTACTGGAATTGGCCGATACATCTAATGATGTAGGGTACTGGAATTGGCCGATACATCTAATGATGTAGGGTACTGGAATTGGCTGATACATCTTATGATGTAGGGTACACTGGAATTGGCTGATACATCTAATGATGTAGGGTACTGGAATTGGCTGACACATCTAATGATGTGGGGTTCCAGAATTGGCCGAGGTGTGCCGAACGTAAATAGGTCGAGATCCTCCTGTCTTGCTTCAGAATAAAAAAAAATATGCTAATCAAACCAGTGACTTCTGGTTCTACCTATAGAGTTCATTAAAAACTGAAAGTTTTGAGTAAAACATTAAAATAAAAGTTAATATCAAATTAAACCTGCTGAATAGTATATTTGTATTAATTTCATTGAATCAATTCTGTTTATAGTGAGACAAGACTTGTAGAAGTTGTGGAGGGTCTCTGTGAAGGTGAAGATAAAAAAGTAAGTTATGATTTGTTTATTAAATTAAATTGTTTTTTTTTATCCTTAATTCTGGGAGTTTTCCTTTATCCATTCAATACTCGCTAACTACTCCTTGTTATATTTTATGAGGTAATGATTTTGATTTAATGGTATATATGATTTGTTTACACAAAATGATATCATTTTAGTATCAGTTTGTAATTTTGCCAAAGTTAAGCCAGCTAGTCTTGGTTAATATTTTTTATACCTTCTGCTGTATCATGTTCCTGAGAACTGAATGGAAATTTTCGTATATTTTATTGAAGAAGAAAAAGAGGGCTACAGGATAATTAAATGCACAGTTTTGAAGTGTTGGAGTTAGAATTTCCATTTTATATCACCATGTATATTAGTATTACATATTGTTAATTCTAAAAATTGGCGATTTCAAATTTCAATAAACAGAAAATGTTTGCATCATGTTTTCTTTCAAATACAGTGCCACACTATACTTGAGGAAAATGAAGAACTTATAGAAAAATATTGGTTTAAATTTTATGCCAAAGGATTACAGGAGGATTTGAAGATGTGGTTATGTATATCTAATATGCAAGGTAAGATATTTGAGGAACGGTTTTAATTGATTTCCTTATGATTGTGTACAGTGCATGTGTTGTTCTTAATTTCTATTTATCACATAGTAACATGTAGTTGTTTATTATTCACACACACACACACGTCTAGTTGTTATCAATACTACCAATATGGTTGCTAAGGTCATCTAACCCAAAGGGTCATGTTTTATCTGTTGTTGTTGTCATTTGGTGTGGACCATCCTCAGTCTATAAACTTTTCAAACTTCTCTTCGTAGTTACAGCTGTGATATTTAGGCCAAACTTACCATGAATGATCCTGAGATGGTCATGGCCAGATGTTGTTATTTTTGGGGACAAGTATTGAACAATTGTTCTCAGTATTGCTATACTGCTATTGAGTATATGTATTCTACATGTACACAAAAACTTGGAGTCTTTATAGTCAGATGACAGTTGAAGGTCCATGGGGCTCTTGTTTATATACAAGGTTTGTTTGTAATAAATTATTGCATCAAATATACTGAAGTTATCTCCCTTTTACCACTGCATGTGGAAGTTAGCTTTAAGGTATAAGGCTCACACAGTACTAACAGGTTGGTGCATGGTTAACCCACACCGAAATAAAGTACAAAAAAAGTACTAAAAAAGCATAGAAAAAGTATGCTTTTTTTGACTCAATTTGGAACCGATATTCCAACACGGTTCCAAATTGAGTCAAAAAAAGTACTAAAGTACAAAAAAAGTCTAACAAAAGTATACCTTTAGTACATTTTATTGTTTTCATTAAGTACAGAAAAAGCACAAATATAGTACAGAAAAAGTACATTAAAAGTACAATAATAGTATAAAGTGCACAGGGCCAAATTGATAGTGTACTTTTTTTGTGCTTTTATACTTTTTTAGTACTTTTACAGGTAAGTCCATAAAGTACAAAAAAAGTACAAAAGTACAAAAAAGTATGAAAATGGTACAGAAAAAACAGGAAATTAGTACTGAAAAAGAAGGAAAAAAGTACCAATAAGGTAGGAAATTAGTACTGAAAAAGTAGTGGAAAAGTAGGAAAAAAGTACTAGAAAAGTAGGAAAATAGTACTAAAAAAGTAGGAAATTTGTACTGAAAAAGTATCAAAAAAGTAGGGAAATGGTATTGAAAAGAAGGAAATTAGGACTGAAAAAGTAGGAAAAAAGTACCAATAAGGTAGGACATTAGTACTGAAAAAGTAGTGGAAAAGTAGGAAAAAAGTACTAGAAAAGTAGGAAAATAGTACTAAAAAAGTAGGAAATTTGTACTGAAAAAGTATAAAAAAAAGTACTGAAAAAGTAGGAAAAAATTACCAAAAAAAGGGACTTAATTCAATGGTGTAGGAAATTAGTTCTGAAAATATAGGAGATAAGCTTAAATGAGAATACTGCATGCTTAAACAATACATACATCAGTCCCATTCCTAAGAGAAATGCACAATTGTATCAAGTGAAAACAAACATTGAAATACAAGATTAGTTATCCAATCACAATTCCACTGAGTATAATTTTATGCCATAGCAAAGTCTTGATCTAATAAGCTCGAAATTTGTTTAAGGGTGAGGTTAAGGATTTACAGATGGACATCTATGTATAAGGGCAATAACTTTTGATAAATTATTCTAATATTTTTTTCAAGCAGGAAAACACAATTTTATATCATGTGTATGTAGGAGATCCAGACAAAAAAAAACCACTATTCTAAATAAAAAGGGTAATAACATTTGTAAAAATTGTCGAATCATAATTCCTCTTGAGGAAACACAACAAAAAAATGTAAATAAAAAACAATGCATAAATGCATACTGAATACAATGAAGTATGGTATATGCATAATGTTGCTTGCTTAAACTGGTCAAATCCAAGTAAGTGTGAATTCGAAAAATAAAATGTCTGATTCTCTTCATTCCTTTCTTGCTTTATGCGAATCATTGCCCTCAATTCGGACCACAATGCAATATCTTTAAGCTTTCCCTCACTTCAGAATGTACTGCATAATCTGTTGGAAGAAAGAGAAAATTTTAAAATATTTTTTATATCAAAACTTAGAATAATTGTGAAGATTTGTTTAATATAAAAATGTAGATAATTTTCCTTATATATGCACCTGATCACTTTACTGTCATTTATTACATGCATGTCTGCTTGGAAGTCTTTTTATCAAGAAAAGCTAGCCACAGGTATACAAGTTTAAAGCTACAACATAAAACTTTTAATTATAAGGATAAGTACTTTAATAAAAATCAAGCTACTCCAGAATTCTCTAACAGTTTGTTTCATCTTAAATTATGCAACTAACTATCAAAATACTCCAAAACACAGATTTTTTTATTCAATCATTTCTTGAGATCATTTTTTTGTGAATTGATCATGATCATGATCACATACAACAAATTTTCAATGGATTTTATTGACTTCGTTTTTGAATGTATTTTCTTCAAATTCCATATACTATAGTAGACAATTATTAGCTCATTTACCGATATTTTTACATATATTCCCTAAAATAGATATACACATGTTGCCCGAAATGTGACGTTACTTTCGTTCTTATATTCTAACTTAAAAATGTCATTGCTATTTTTTTTTGAAATTTTATGCAATATCTCTTGAAATCAACTACAAAAAATTCTGTAAATATTATCAGATGAATAAGCAAATAATTCTTTACATGTAAGTGAAATTTCAATAAATTCCATTGAAAAACGAAGTCATAAAAATTAATTGGAAATTTGTCAAAATGCATGAAATATGTAGTAAAGATATTACGAATTTACCGTTACGTGACAGAAATAAAAATGCAATATAACTACGTCGAAGTTCGTCAATAAAGAAATAAAATTCTTCTTGATCTCAATATTTGGGTGCTATCAATCAGGATGCTTATAAAATCCCAGGCGTATGGTAGCATAAATCTGTAAATTGAATACTTACGATTGAAACACACGTGGATCTAGCAGTTCTTTGTTAATTAAACTCGGGCCGTGTAAACTGTAATCGGTGATGAATTCATTATGAAAACCCTGAAACACGAAGTAATCAAGTATTAATATTAACATGTGTAGGCCCCTATTCACCTATATAATGTGAAACGATGTAGGAACGTGCAGAAGACGAAATAGATTTAAATAATAAAATTGTAAACTTACCTGGTCGCGATATCTGTGATATTTTCGGGTGAAAATGAGCATTTGTCGTCAAAAACAACAAGAAAGCTGATATTCTTTGGCCACTTACTGACAGATAGTCGATCTTCTTCAGTTCGGCAAGAAAATGAATTTCGTTTTTAGGCTATTCTATATCAAAATCGTGTTTGTTTATGTTTCTTCCGTAGATAAACATCCGGTGAAATTCAAACATGGCTATCAGACTTCCCGCTAAAATCTCGCTGTTTGTTGCATCATGGGATAAAAAAAAAGTTTTGTCGGAGATCTACTGTATCGATTTCATTCTTTTATTACTTGTTTTTTTTATATTCTACTTCCTTAACGTCTATTGTTCCATACTTTTGGTATTACTACTTCAGCATTTAAAGCTTGCACATTGCAAAAAATGATCGCACGAAGCGAAGTCGTCAAATCTCGGTAGATTCCGTAAACCGAAGTAAACAAACGAGATCACGGCCCCGAGGTCATAGGTGAACCGACCGATGGTAATCTGACACAGGTATAAGCCTCGTCAGTACCTGTTATGTAATCCGGATGTTTTGTTTAAATGAGGTAGGCACCTGTGATCTGATCGTAGTGAAAGGCAGTCAAGCTTGACAATATAAATTGTTATAATTAACGCCGCGGGCATAAGACTTAGTCTAAGAGGGGCAATATGTGTACAGGTGAGACGGGAGGTACACAGGTAACTCCAATAAACAATAAAGCTAGGTATGATTTGCCATTACAGTCGACTGTCGCTTATATTAATTAACACCACGGGTGAAATTAACTTTCGGTACGACGTTAAGCATATACCTGATCGCTTTGTTAGCTTAACACACAGGTTTCAAGATTTAGTTTAAACAGTTGAAATATTTTTGATCGATCTTGGTGTTGCAGTTATTCAAGCCGTCTACTATATCAATTAAAATATTTATGATAGATCTTGGAATTTATCTTGATTTTTGTATACAATATAGAGTAGTTTATTTGTACACACAACACTCCTACGAGATCATTCTACAACAGATTAGAGTACAGCTACATTGTGTCGTTGTCCGAATTATCGTACGATCTTGCTAAATAAATATCAGACAAATTAAAGTTTTCTTTTTGTGTTCACTTTCACCATTTCAATGAATGCGATGTAATTGTGATTTAAATACCGGAATATTGTTCCTCGATCATGCCTGTTTGTTGTCAGTCAAGCCATATCGAGATCGAGATCATCACAGCGCTTGACTTCAATATACGTTTTACAAAGAAGCGTCCGAGTGACTTTATCAGTATTACACATGTTTATATGAGTATATCGGTGAATAATTTGACAGAACACGACGTGATTTCGGGTGCAATTATCAGATGTAATCTTAAAACCACGTATATCCAGCAAGTATATGATATGCAGACAAAGATCAGGTGATTTTAATTTCATTTGAATGAATTAAAAGCGTATTACAGGCACGGGCACATGTTACTCCTATAACATAAGAGGCCGCTGGTCGGCTCTTTTTCTATCGGATATTATTTTGCCGACTGCGACCTCTTATTTCCGAAGCACTAATTCTTTGATGCAGTTTCCGCCCGGATTTCGGGCGGAACTAAATATGCTTGAAAAAAACACTTAAGAGGTTGACAGGTCATTAAAACGATGTCTACGTATCATGTATGCAATATTTATCCCATATGTATGTCACAGACACAAATATGTAGTATAATACGGTGTATAACACACAAAATACATGCCCATGTCGTTGTAGCACTTTTCTAGTCGTTTTTAAAAATGGCTGCCTAAAGGTTGATACAAAATAGTTGTCGTTATTTCAAACGGAACGAAATCATACGGACTTTGTTGTATTCCGCTTGTAGGACAGAGGTTGTAATCCAATTTTGTATTAACCGGCAAATCACGTGGTATTTTTACTATCACTAACGGCAGTATTGTCTGCTTGCGCTCTGCTCCGCTTCGGAAGAAGAAAACTTCATAATATGTGTTTGTTACGAAATTATTCTCATTTAATCATTGGATTATGGAAAGAAATATATATTGGACACCGTTGATCATTTAAATGTAAGTTTACACGCTATATTTTTGCAATAAACGAACTTTGAAAATTTCATCGTCAGCATCGGGAAAATCAGCTATGGGCAGTTAGAGGTTACACGGCGCCTGTCAAAAGTATCTCGCCGTGTAAAACCTCTAACATTGTTGGAGTAGGGCACATGTGTGTTCGTAGAGTGATCCCCGATCTGGTAGAGGTTAACGTTTGGATAAACGAAATGTTTTAAACTCCGTTAAAGAGTTTATAATTAAAGCCAAAATACTGTAACTTCAAAGAACGATCTGGAACAAAATTTTTATAGAGCTAAGTTTTGACGTTCGTCACATGAACGTATAGTAACATTCATCCATGTGAAGTTTATTACTAAATCACCGTTAAAATGTGTGAACCTTACTAACAAAGTACATTGAACTTGAAGTGAAATACTTATGATAATAATTGTTGAATTTTAATTATTTTTAGATAAATTTCTGTGGTACTGATCAAAGTATGAAAAGTATTTGTTAGAACATAAAAAAGACAAAAAAAAAAAAAAAAACAACAAAAAACGAGATCAAAAACATTTGGTATTACCAAATGATAATTTTCTGTATCTTATTTGATAGATATTTGTTGTGGTTAATCCTGGGTATCATTTTTTTAGTCTTAGATTTGTAGTCGACTGAAAAAGTCAGATTTAATTTTGAAAATATTAATATGCTATAACCCCTCACAATGTCTGAAAATATTCTAAGTCCATAATAAGTACAAAAAAAGCACAATGGCATAAGCTGAAAAATTCTAAGTCCCAAAAAAGTAGGAAAAAAGTACATCCATATTTTCACAATCTTTCAAAAAAATTCTAAGTCAGATTTTAGCACAAAAAAAGTACTCTGAAAAATTTCAGAGTCCAAATAAAGTACAGAAAAAGTACCCTGAAAAGTTTCTAAGTCCAGAAAAGTACAAAAAAAGTACTCTGAGAAATTTCAGAGTCCAAATTTAGTACAGAAAAAGTACTCTGAAAAATTTCTAAGTCCAGAAAAGTACAAAAAAAGTATACTTTTTTGGTACTTTTTCAAAAAAGTAGGAAAAAGTGTATACTTAAAGTAGCATAAAAGTATACTTTAGTGTGCTTTATTTCGGTATGGGTAACTCTTTTGTCGTATTTATTTAGTTTGCTGTCCTGAAAACACATATGGACCAACATGTCGGGAATGTCCCGGTGGTAAGGAGCGACCCTGCACTGGTAATGGTGCTTGTGATGTAAGTCGTTCTCTAGATAATCTTTTATAATTAATTTATGAAGAAGTAATGATAAGACATAGGGTTTGATTTAAAGTACATATATTTCAATTGTTTGTTAATACTTTATATCATAAATATGAAAAAATGGAGGTCCCATTTTGATTTTTTTTTTCATAATTTGATACAATTTAAAGTTTTTAAAAGACAGGTAAATGTAAAAATGAGGTAAATTTTCTCTTAGTTTATATTTATTATCACATAACACCATTTTTTGCTTGTCAGGTGCAAGTGGGTTTTTTTGTTTTTGTTTTTGTATTTTATATAGTTGCACGAATGAAAATTTATTTCAACTCATTCATCAACATCTAATAATAAGAAACCAGGTTTTTTATTTTTGACATTTTCTGTTTTAACAAAACAACTTTGCAAATTTCCTTTAAATGTACAGGGAGGAGGCACACGAAAAGGAACTGGAAAATGTAATTGTAATGCAGGCTATGAAGGTGATTTGTGTGACAACTGCAAAGATGGATATTTTGAGGAATCTAAAAATGACACCCATACAATATGTACAGGTAAATTAATTAAGCAAATATGAATATCAAGAGCAATGGAGTTCCATGAATACATCAAAACATGTTACCAAGATATAATGATAGCTCATATGTCTCATAGAAGGAGGGCTATTAATTTAGATTTTTACAATAACAACTGTAGATCCTTAACTGGAGAATATCAAAAATAAAACATGATGCACCATTAATTCAAGTTCATATTAGACCATACATAAGTGTAGTATACAGTTTCACAGGCCTTGCACAATTACAGTAGGGGCTAGTTGATTTTACATTGGACCAAGTGAATGTTTACCATGAATGTATGGGTCATGTTTCATGAAACTCTGGCCTCTTGTTGTGCATGTTCAATATTGAGAAAACAAGCTGGCTAACAGGTGACCATTTTGAATTTAGACAGATGAATAAAGGAATAAGAGGAAAGTAGAGAAAGGATCATTCTTACAGAGATCCAATAAAGGTCATTCAATGGTGGGAATCTCTTGTTCTTAAATATCTTCACTAAGCGTTCATTATTACTGTACATGCAGATGTTTTAAAATTATAGACACATAAATGTATTTGGAAGGAAAATCATCAAAAAAGCTGAATGACATATATATTTCCTGATGAAATTGAGGTTTGATATCTCTAATTGTAGCCTGTCACAAGTCTTGCCAATCAACCTGTTGGGAGGATGGACCTAAGGGATGTGACGAATGTAGAACAGGGTACACACAGTCAGAAGAACAGGGGTGTCAAGGTAAGCAGCAGGTTTTGTTCATCTGTTCACTAAACACAACAGGCAGATAAACTGATATCTAAATTGTATTGTCTTAGTTAAATCTTTAGCCCTCCATCACAGGATTGGCTATCCAAATAGCTCTCTGTCTGTGGTCCACAGTAGTCCACCCATAATAAGCATAATGATGCTAGTTCTTGAGAAGCACTAGAAGACATTTTCTCAAAATTGATGTGAATGTTCCTCTTTGTCCCCAGTTTTGCCCAATTTACTTTCAAAAAACAAAATTGCTGACAGGTGACAATCTTTGATTTTGACATTTGATGATTGGTTATGGCTATATCTTGAGAAGCATATAAAGTATATTTCTCAAACTTGATGTGCATGTTCCTCTTGGTCCCTTGTTGTGCCCATTTAACTTTGAGTTGTATCAAAACAAAATAGCTGACAGGTGACCATCTTTGATTTTTTGACATTTGAAGATTGTTATGGCTATTTCTTGAGAAGTATATGAAAAATTTATTTCTCAAACTTGATATGTAGGTTCCTCTTGGTCTGCAGTGCCTTGTTTTGCTCATTCAATTTTGATTTTGGTTGGAAAACAAACTGGCCGACAGACAGCAATCTTGGATTATTTTGACACTTGAAGTCTGTAATTGCTAGAAAGAGAAACATTGAAAATTATTTCTCAAACTGAATGAGTAAGAACGGTTCCCTGGATTCTTAGTTGTCAATTTTTAGACTGTTTGAAAAACAAGGTGATCGATTTTGACAGTTTAAGTTTGTTATCTCTATTTCCTGAGAAGTACAGGAGGTCTTTTTCTAAAACTTAATTTGTACCTTCCCTTGATTCAAAGTTTTGCTCAATCAATTTTAAGTCTAATCTGAAAAACAAGATGACTGACTTATCTGGCTTCCATCTTGACAGTTGAAGTTGGGTGTTGCTGTTTCTCATTCACAGAAAGATCTTTGATTTCTCGTAGGTTTCATATACAATTTGCCTTGTTATCAAATCATTAGAATAGAGATAAGATCAGTCTTATATAGAAACAATAAAGATCATTCAATGGCAAGTGCAAAGATCCCTCTCTGATGCTTCATTTTCATTTAAAAACCATTATTGACATGTGACTGCAAACATTTAATATTACAGAATTGATGAACCTAATATGTCATCATTTATCCTTGATTTACTATAAGTTAAACATAAATTACATGTCAAGTTTTTGTTTTGCATTGATGCAAATATGTGTTGTAATTTTGTTTCCCTTTTCCTTCAGATATTGATGAATGTTCTGCAGAAACTTCTCCTTGTGAGAGAGGAAAATACTGTTCCAACTCGGAGGGATCTTACTATTGTACATGTGAGTATACACTTACTGGTCTATAGATTGAAGGTAATACAGTGTTTATTGTAAAATTTTTGTGTCTCTACTGCATTTGAGACCGAAATTTGTTTCCCTAAGGTTTGTTTATAGAATTTTAAGCTTCCCTATTGAACTTTTGAATTATTCTCAATCTGTGTTATGTCACAAATCCTGTAATTATGATGATGGTACTTATGTTGTATCTTTCAGCGTGTCACAAATCCTGTAATTACGTATAATGATATGGTACTGATATTGTTATCTTTCAGCGTGTCACAAATCATGTTATTATAATGACTGTACTGATGTTGTGTGTCAGTGTGTCACAAATCGTGTTATTATAATGACTGTTGTGATATTGTTATCTTTCAGCGTGTCACAAATCATGTTATTATAATGACTACTGATGTTGTGCGTCAGTGTGTCACAAATCATGTTATTATAATGACTGTACTGATGTTGTGTGTCAGCGTGTCACAAATCGTGTTATTATAATGACTGTTGTGATATTGTTATCTTTCAGCGTGTCACAAATCCTGTAATGGGTGTACTGGGTTTGGACCTGATAAGTGTGACAAATGTGAAGAAGGATACAAACTGGACGGAAATAGCTGTAAAGGTGTGTGTTCTTTACCTGAACAGGTGTATATGTTCAGGATCACAATTAACTTAACCCTTGACAATTCAAAGTGCAACAAACAAAGCTGGTTCATGTATGAAGACACCATGGAATCCTTAATTCTATTTCTTTTTTCTTTTCTTTTTTTGCAAAAGGCTAATTGTTTTGGATATATTGCATTTTATTTATTAGGAGGTTTGCAAAATCTAAAAAGTAGGCATTTAAGAATAACAAACATGTTCATTACATTTTTTGTTCTCTATTCTGTTTATACCATTAGTATTGTGTATATAATGATGACATTGTGAGGACACTTCTTCACTTGCTAATACTACACGAACAATCCACACTATTCACAGAGCCTTCCCCCTGTTGCTATATTGATGTAGTTGAGTTGATTTTTCCGACTTTTCCCTACTTTAGATACAAAATATGTATGGATTTCAGGGCTGCCGACAGTTCCCAAAGCCTTCCTCTTACACTATTACACTATCACAGTATTGCTGAATTAGTAACAGATGTGTTGATTTATCTGTATCAGTTCTTCATCTGCTATCAAATCTCTACTTCAGATATAGATGAGTGCACAGCGGAAGGGGGAGCTGATTTATGTACAGGGGAGCACAGGAGCTGTGTAAACCAGGAGGGGACTTACTCCTGTGACTGTGATACCGGCTTTACAGAGGAGGACGGACAATGTGTCGTCATACCGCCAGGTAAGGTGTTAAACCATGTCTGAAACTATAAATGTTATAGGGGGTTCCATTAAAACATCAGCAGCTCCTGGAAACAGTAAACCAATATATGTACCATCACGTGTGAGTTCATGTTGCTCTTGCATTTGAAAACTGTCAAAATCACTACATATTGAAAAAAATGTACTTCTTACTCACCTACGATGTGGTGACTGTCATGAGGGACAACATTAACTCTTGGTCATTAAAAGTGCCAAGTGCACCCCATTACAGCATTTTATTGTGAAATAATATGATGTACGTATTTCTTTGGTTTACTTAGAAATTAAAGAAAAGTGCTGTCCATTCTTCAACATATTTATTTAAAACTATTCGTCAAATTGACTCTTAAATGGCATGCTTTTTCTCATTTCTTGACAAATTCAGACATTTTCACAAGATTGGAAGGCAGTTTCCAATATTTTCATTAAGAAATCTTCCTATTAACTTCATTTGTTTGATCAGCATTGATTTTGAATAATGGGGTGCACCTGGGTGATTTATAGAGCCAGTGGTTGTGTTTCTGTTTTGATATTGGAACTCTTCAGTGTTTCTAGTACTAAAGGCGGCATAGAAAGGAGCAAATGCTGATTCATGAATAAAATGGATTATAATAAGTTAAATCAGTTATTTCCAGATTATTTTCAAAAGGATATGGTGGACCATGTAGAATGTTTTCCTTATTCGTACATGTTGGCTTATTCATTGCTTCTAAAACTGTCGTCTTTATTGTTGCCATAACAGCCGAATGCACTGACAAAGTGAAAATTGAAATCTTATTTTCAACTTGCCGTTTTTCATTAATCTACATTAATACACGATATTATTTGATCTTGTGTTATCATATCTGTCAATTTAAACTTATCTAAATTAACAAGAACACTTTTTGAAAAATTCTAAATGAAGCCCTTGTGTGAAGCAGTGCAGATGGGACCTGTAAATAATGTAAAGTTCCAACAAGGTATATTTGAACAGAATGGGACACCTGTCCTTGTAACATTAACCCACACGCGATGTGACATGTTGGCCATTTTCTCTAGAGTTATTATTTTTTATATGTCTGTCAAAGTTCGCCAGGAGTATTCTAAGGTGTTATAATTAGCTTTTGGTCCTCAATTAATTTTTCAAGAGATCTGTCAGTTTTCAACCAATTCCATAATTTGTAAAGGTGTTAACCTGAGCACCATTTGCATTTAAAAAAAAATGAAAATCATTTTGTTCCTTGTTTATTTCAATATTCTCTTGAGATGTCCTCTCTCATTGTTTGACTGATCTGTATCACGGTTGGTTGGCATTTTAAACATAGTTGTGTTTTACTCATGACATTTTGATGCCACAATTTTTGAAAGAGTTATTGTTCTTTATCTAATCTATTTCCTCATATCCTTTCTGTGTAGGGGTCTTTGACCAAAACAATTCTCAATGAAACTGTACTTTAAGTGGTATTTTGATTGAATTTGGATACAAGAATCAATGCTATGTTAAATTGGC
Source organism: Pecten maximus (assembly GCF_902652985.1). Taxonomy (NCBI): domain Eukaryota; kingdom Metazoa; phylum Mollusca; class Bivalvia; order Pectinida; family Pectinidae; genus Pecten; species Pecten maximus. The sequence continues at coordinate 25,803,487 of NC_047021.1, read as the reverse complement.
ATCCAACAGTCATACAATATTTTACTGCCTGTACTCTTGTTGTTTATTGTAAAAAATATGTTAATTATACTGCCATTAATTTCCAATTTCTTTGGTTTCCATTAATTTCAAATTTTTCTTTATCACTAAAGGTACAATGTGTTTCAAGCACTAAATCTTGTAACTTAAAGGTCTGTTGATATATTTTGTGAAGAGAATAATCACTTTTGATTAAACGTCAGATATTAGAAATTAACTTTCATTAATTGGTATGAGAGAGAGATATTTTTTTAAGGTTTGAAATTGCTTCAGCTTATTAGATACTTGTTCAAATTTTAGTCTTTAGATGTTACATGGAGATTATTGATCTGAAAAGTACATAATGAATTCATGATAAATTTCCTTTCATACATTTTATTCACATTTTTGAGTTATGTTGAAGTACTAATTGTTTTGTGTTGGGGATGCATGTATTCATAACTGGTAGTTTATTAAGTTATAAATGAATCACAGATTTACATGTACTGTTAACAGTACTCTCTGTGAAATGTTATAAAGTTCATTAAAGAGTTAATGTTAAAGTGAATTTCTTTTGTAATTTTTCAGATTCTTAGTTATTAACCATGATGAGAAGTTAATAGTCTGACAATTTTATTTCCTTTTAACTTCAATTAACAATATCAGATTGAAATAAGTAGTTCAGAGCTAAGAACATGTATTATAAAGTTACTCTCATGAAAATGTATCTCAACAAATGTCTTAAATTGATTATAAATAATAATAGCATTTACTTATTACAAGTTGTCTAATTTTATAGAGTAATAAAAAGTTAATATAACATTTTTCATTGACATATATGACTGTGCAGATTTCTGTTTTCATACCTTAATTGAAATTGAAGATGCAAGAATTAGTGACAAGCAATACAACTTTATTAACAAGGAAACAAAACAAAAGGCTCTCTCCTAGTATAAAAGTGCCCCTTTGTGTAGTGTAAAATTTCAGTACCATATTTATCCTCAAATAAGCACCATCCCCTAGTGTTATTGTTAAGCACTATAGTTATCCTCAAATAAGCCCCCTCTCCTATTGTAAAAGTTTAATACTGTATTTATCCTCAAATAAGCCCCCTCTCCTATTGTAAATGTTTAATACTGTATTTATCCTCAAATAAGCCCCCTCCCCTATTGTAAAAGTTTAATACTGTATTTATCCTCAAATAAGCCTGATGTAAAAGTTTAGTATTAAAATTTGGGAAAGCTCATTTGTTAACCACTTTTACCTCAGTATTTTGAAATTAATAATCCTGCCAAAATGAGGAAGGGAGCATACTTTTGAGCAGGGGCTTATAAGCAGATATATACAGAGCATGTTGTCGGTGAGGAAGTATTAAAATCGACAGTATTTAGTGGTGTTTTGTCTTTCTATTTGTGTTGCATGTTAACTGTCCAGTCTAACTCCCTTAAATTAATTTGATTATACCCCTTGCAATCAAATTATTATAGGGATATTCTGGAATACAGGGATCACCTGCCCTTTTTTGATCAGATTTATATGGCAGTTTGGCCTCTTTCTGTGATGACAACATTATAGACTGAATGTTTTCTGGAGAACTTCTCCTTTAGATTTTAATCTGATTTTTTTACCTGACATAGTGTTCACACACTGCTGCGGACCTGCCTCTTTTTACTGCATGTACTCAACTAATTTTATCACAGTGATGTTCCTATGATTGTAGTGTGGGTCTTGTCTGGACAAAAGTACAACGTCCTCCTATACAGTTAACCCAATCTTCTGAAAGTTCACTAATGTACAAATAATGTACAGAATGTAGTCAGCATATACTGATGTCCCATAGCTGCGCCTATTATTGCAACCACCTAATTTTATTGCAGTTTGAGTTATGCCCCCATAGCTATGATTGTAGTCTTGAAGTACATTCTTTAGATGTGCACCTACCCTTACTTTTCTGCTCTGTGTAATTGTATTGTAATTATTCCCTTTTCCTATGTTTGTAGACAGATTCTTGTATGAACAACAGTTTTTATTCCAATCTTGTAAACTTCTGTAGTCAGGACACATATACACTGAAGTTGTGTACAATTAAATTAACCCAGTCATGTGTTTAATGTCTTGATCTTCACTTTTGTCCTTTTTTGTCTGAATCAACAAGTGTTTCAGGCAGAGTGGGAATCCGGATGGATTGGGGATCTGTGGGTATTACTTAAACATCCTGATGACTGTTATAGTTATTTAAATAGTTTACAAAAAATTATAGTCAAACTGCCTTTGTGAATAATATTTGTTATTCCTTACATGGATATATGGACTGGGGATGGTGGTAATGAAGAATTTTGATTAATGTTTTATTGGCAGTATTGTGTAATAGTCTAGCAATGATATGGAGTGAGGAGTGGTTGAATGGGGTCGTATACATCAGATATATTATATATCACAGATAAGGAGCTTTATTAATAATCAATATGGAAACTACAGCAGACAGAAAGAGAGGGAGGGGTTGGGAGAGTTTGATTTTGTAGTGCCGTATAATAGCTTAATACCTAAAATTGTCAGTCTCTAGTATTCACTGTGTCCTTCTGTCCATCTCTTTATCAACTTTCTCATTTCTGCATCTTCTTTTTTTCATCTTCCAACTGGTAAATTAACACTTTGATGACATAACTCTAATATGAAGGGTATATGTCAATATTTTAACAAGAAATCAAAATGTCTCATCTGCCTGACCAATCAAAAGCTGTCATTGACCACAGGAAACACATTGGCCCTACAGGGGACAAAATGACCATTGACCAATCAAAAGCTGACATTGACCACAGGAAACACATTGGCCCTACAGGGGACAAAATGACCATTGACCAATCAAAAGCTGTCATTGACGTCAGGGAACACATTGGCCCTACATGGGACAGAATGACCATTGACCAATCAAAAGCTGTCATTGACCACAGGGAAAACATTGGCCCTACTTCACTCAAACCTGGCCCATTCCTCGAGATCTGTAAAGTAAGATGGCTGTAAAATCTAGCATACCCCTTTTAATTGATATAAAAGGGAGACCATTCATTATAAACAGAGGTTACAAGAATATTTCAAAATTCTCACATGATTCTTTACAAAGGTGAGCAAGAACAGTGCCATGCAGGCCTAATGAGGCCATGTTCTTCCCTGTGATACCATTGTCAGCAAACCTGTCCGCTCTATTGATGGAAGCACCATTTGTACTATGACTGTTATTTCTAGGTTAAGATATGATATGGAAAGTGAAGAAATAAATCTTGAAAGTTAATTATATACAAGTCATCAATTAGTCCATTGGTCTTGGCTGCTTGTCTGGTCCCTAACTCTTTGACACCCAGAAGACAATGGGATATCATGGATATTGCCAGGATGGATATTAGGCAGTGAGCTAATTAAACAAGCATTTTCTGGTGTATTCATAAGTCAAATATTTTGTCTTGGTCAAACTTCTTACTAGAGGTATAATATCCTTGACATTTTATGGATACATGAAGGGTGGTACATGTATGATGACTTGTTGCATAGTAATATCCGAAGGCCTAAGGTTAAGGTCACAAATTAGTTCAAAGGTTAAGTATAATGTCTTTTTCCTTGGGTATATACTCCGACTCTGAAGGCCTAAGGTTAAGGTCACAAATTAGATCAAAGCTTAAGTATAATGTCTTTTTTTGGGGTATATACTCTGACTCGGAACAAGTGTTAGCGCTAAGTGTACAATAGCGAGGCTATATGTTAGTGATATTTACATTTCCAATGCATATTATGAACAATTTGCATGTCTGTATATAATGTAATGACTTAAGGAAGTATAATTCATTAGTTTTATTGGAAGTTATTATTTTAGTACATGTACTACTTTTTAGTATCTGAAGGTTATTTGATAATTTTGTGCAGTTATTTAATACAGTTAACTTTGCACATATTCTTTTGGTGTAATGTGACTCTATGAAGAGAGAAATATACGACAGTCTTTGTATGTGTCTTTAATGATTCCTGTATGTGTATTATGACCAGCACCTATAGTTTGGATTTGCCAATGTTTATTACTGGAACATCACTAGGAAATGGGATTCTGAATTTATGAAATTTATAGGGCTGCCCTAGGTTGCCTGAAGGGGTCAAATAGGTAAAGAAAAGTAGGACAACCTTTAAAAAAATCATACAAGTAGCAGAGAATAATGTCCCATTTATTGATTATCATCACCTAGCCCTCTTTGGAATTAAGACATTTTTGGCCCTGAGATCAAGGTGTCAAGTGGTAGGCCAGGGTCAGTATTGTGTACTTGTTATTTAGTTTTGTATTTAGACGTTTTAATCATTTTGCTTCAAAACCAAATTCGATATTGTGAACTGATTATATATAAACAAAGGATCTTGCTCTCCACAGATTAGAGGGGCAGGACCCAATAGATATTTTAGAGATAACTCCTTTGCAGTAATTTTGAGTGCCTTTCAACTTAATTAGTGTGAATCTTAGTTAAAGGTACTGAATTGCAGATCCCATATACAGGTGAATAATACAGGCCCCATGGGCCTCTTGTTTATTTTGATAATGGCTGCAATTCAGGCCTAGTATTGAATAGAAAACACCTGCAGCTAAGTTGTCCCCTATGAATATTCAGTGATGTTAGGTGTCAAATATCAAGACAGGAAATCAGGGAAATCAAAATGAACTGAAACACATATGTTAAACTATAGAAAAAAGGGTACACTGACCTCAGGAATTTTTAAATGCTCCAAATATCTAGGTTCATAGCATTTAGCCATTGACATATTTAGATGATGGGGTATAAAGTTTCTTCAAATCAATGACTTTGAAAAACGTTCATAGGTCAAATATGTAAAAAAAAAAAAATTAAAAATGAAATATTCGAATCCATTTTCAACGCAGTTCTTACTGGGAAACAGTATTAAAAACAAATTTGTTGTCATCAGGTACCTATACTTACTAGTAATATAGATATTGACATTTGATTTACATTCTGTTATAAAGTTGCCAGGCATGTTCTTAGCGTGTAAGAAGATAGAGGAAAGTTGTTAGAAAACCCATTCCAGTCGATGTGAAATTTGTGTGCATACGATAGTGACCGTTTGGACATGAAATTGCATTTCATTGTGTCACAATAACTTGAACAGTCGGCGTGATACATAACAACGTACTGCAGAGAGAGTACAGAATACTGGATGCACATTATTTCTTCCGCAAACAAGTTAATACTTCAGCTGTCATCATTCCGACAAAAAATTGTGTCAAATTGTGATTTAGCTTCATTCAGAACGAGTAAAGGAAATAAAGAATTTGTAAATGGCACAACGTTGGAAGAGCATATTGAAAATGGGAAGGTCTGAATGTGTCTCACCGGCGTATCAAATTGTTATTTAATCTCAGTTTTGTGAAATTTGGAACGATTACTAGAAGATTTGCATGTCCAACGCTCATTTATCACGTTCAGTTTGCTCCAACTTATAAGAAGCTGCATCCAATCTGTTGTGTTAATTTGTTTGGCTCTGCTGATTTCTTTCTCCCTTGAGCGGTGTTTCTTATGTTATTACACTGGTCTGTAGAGTGAATGCTGGTATTATTGATGTTGTAATATGAAGTGTCCTCCAACCATTTATTTGTCTATATTATTGATTGTGATTAGCACTTCTCATTTTCTTCTGTGTCAAGTTATTGTTTTGTAAAATCTTCCTTGTCATATTTTTCTATTCTTTTTTTATAACATATTGAACTAGTTAGATTTTGCAAGAACATAATACTAATTTTCATGGTTAAAAGAAATTCAATTTGGTTTTGACAATGTGACATCATTTTAGCATGAAAGAAAAGTTTTAAAAGAAGAAAAAAAATCTTATTCCTTTATATTTCCGTCTCTTTCAGAGCCACCCAAAACCCCAAAATCCAGTAAGTCGACAAAGGCAAAACCATCATCAAAGAAATCAAAATCGTCCAAAAAGAAACAAAAGCCATCGCTTTCTGTATTGGGGATTGTGATAACGTTGTATGGACTTCTAGGAAAGCTTGCCAACGGAAATATTATTGTCGTTGGTGTTTTAACTGTCATAGTTGGTGCATATATTCATTGGTTTGCTAGCGAGTTTGATAAATTTTGATACAATTAATATGTAAATTGCAATTTACGTTCTGTTTTTCATTTCGTGAATTGGGATTGTCCTAGTAAATGATTTAAATGAATTAACAAGTTCGGCAGATTATGAAACGTCACACTAGTTATAAAACCTAGATATATTTGATTTTATTGGGATAACTGATATTTTTCTATGTTGAACCATTTCGGGAAAATGCGTTATCTGACATTGCAGTTTCGTTCTTCAGATGAATTTATTACTGAAAATATCAAAGAATGCAATTACATATCAAGTTGTTTGATATACATGTAATCATATTCTCAAGCCCACCTTCACACGACCGGTATTTTTAAAGTCTGTTTTAGCAAGGCACTAACTGAAAGTTTAAATCACATCGAGCATTATAATCAAGGGAATCGGTCGATTGTTCCAGGAATGCTCTGCAGTTACAATGTCTTTTTAATTTGCCCCAGAGGTACGCCTGATTGTTATTTGTCGCCTAACAGCTAAGGAGGAGATTCAAACATGTACGCTTCTTTAATTGTCCCTGGTGGTTTCATAACTTTATTCATAGATATGTCACTGCCGTGGGATGATTGCGTAAGGAATTGCTAAAACATCCCTATGGTTTGTTTTGACCATCCTTATATAATGTTTTGTCTATTTTTATACATGAATCCCAGTTGGTGTGTTGCATACCTTGTACATCATTTTTTGCTTCTCTCGGTTCGATGTTTGAGCGTGTGATTGCCCAACGTTCAGTCTTTGTTTTCGAAACGTGGGAAAAAGTTTTCATTGACGAAAAGTTGATAGAAAAGTTGATATGTTAACTTATATTCTGTAATTGTGTGTAAACCATGCAATAATATTCATAGAGATAATTGTTTTTCTTTGTGTTTGTTTTCAGCTACATTTCCTTTAAAGTTTGTGTATGAAAAAATCATGGAAATTTAATAAATTTTCCAAATGGAAAATATTTGTAAATTATGTTTTAACGTTTTGGTATTTTCAGCTCTTAAAGTATTTTTGGTATGCCCGCCTCCGTGCTCTTGCTATATGGCATTAGGTGTATGTCGGTTGTCCGTTTACATGTACATGTTCTATTTGGAACACGACCGCCCAACCAATGAAAACATAAACAAATTCAAATACAAGTGAAGTATTGGTAAACCTGTGTCTGTAAGTGTCTCTGTGTCAATCCGGCACAATTTAAACAGAGCATAGGTATGTACGCTGAAGAATGTTTGATGAAAGTGTATGTAGTAGTTGAATATGTTTTGAGAGATGTTCCTGTATTGTGTTCTAAAGGCACTGATAGATGTGAAAGTATTAGAAAAGATGTTTGAGAGATTGAAAAGTATGGATTTTGAATGTTTTACGCCGTTAATTACAACTAAAGTAGCAAAGTAATATCGTGTTCACAGTTTAGTTTCGATATATATAATTGTTTCATTATCTTATAGCAATACCGCCTTCCTTAATATAGGTATGGTATTCCAGTGCAATGCTTTTTACCTTACCCTTGGATGTTGTTTACTATGGTATTTAATTGATTTTTCAGTGTCTTAATGACGTAGTTCAAATATAATCATCGCAATATCTTCTTTTGTGTTCGTTAAACTCGTTTAATATGTAAGACAGTTCAATGAAGAATAATATATTTGTACCATGTGTATATGTTTAATTTCCCCTGAAAAATAACTATTAAGCAGCCTAAGGCCTGTTTTTCATTGAACGGTTACAGTTTGAAATGTATCTACGGTTGACCAACATTGTTGTTCATCATTCAGAGTCAGAATAAGGTACAATACACTTGTGTAGTACGCCTGTTGATCGGGCAATTTCGTATGTAAATGTAGATGCAATCAAGCATTCAGACTAATGTGACGCTGTGTCGTGTCGCATTTAGAAAATGACAAATGGAACACCATAAGCCAAGACCGTGTTCAGTTTTCTTCCCTTTTTTTGTCCAGTTTTATGTATAAAATGAAATCATCTTTTAAAAAATGTTCTCCGAAGAATCATGAACCGACCAGTATAGTATATGTTGCTCGAAGTGCAATATTATCTCCAAGCTTCTTTTGAAAAGTCTTGGGGCTACAGTTGATTTCAAAATGTTCCTTTTATTTGTTTCATTTGAAGACTTGTATTATTAAATATATGTTCTTCCGTTTTTAAGTATCAGTATCAAAGGCATTCTCTTTATATTGTTTGGATTCAGTTTAATCGTTCATTAAAGAATTGCGAGAAACTGAATATGGTAAATGTATAGAATTGAAACCACTTTTTATTTGTCATCCTATCCGTCAGAAATTTGTATTTTTGCATTTTTTTTCTTTGTAGCTACCTCCGAAACGGAAGAGGAAAGCGCTTCAGAAAATGTTGAGAAAGATGAATTATGATTGACCAAAGTGTTTGATTGTAAAAATGGTATATGTTAGAAATGTCACATAAGTGTGTAAAAATGAAGTAAATGGAGGAATAAAAGGTTATATTTGTTTTACAAAAAAGTCAGTCTGTTATTTATGAATTATATTCCAAATTGTTATTGCATTACGAGTTTCACTCAATAAATTATCTTGGTTCACGGCTTTTAATAAATTACAATAAAATAGCACAGTGCCTTTACACAGCACAAGGACAATAACCGAGCAATACTCATGTACACTTAAACAAAACCCGACAAGAATTTAACAAGTTAGGTATTGATAAATGGTGTGTGCCTTCCTGTCTGGTGACATAACTTGGAATCTTAAATTGATGGTAGAGATTAAATTTGAAATACGCACCTATATACATTTAAACCGGACCCACGTATTGCTGTGTAGTATATAACACCTTCGCAATCTCTTTGAGCACCGTCTTCAGGTGGGTCAGTAAAATGTAAAGATGGTAAAATTAATATGAAAGAGGCGATCCAGTTGTTCTAGCACCAGATTGTGAAGTGTGATCGTAACACAGGTTCCGAGAAAACTCGCATGGTTGTCGTTTTATCCATTCTCAATTTCCCTGTCAGGAATCTACATTTTAAGTTCTGGATTTTCACCACTAACAGTATCTTTCAATATATATATGTCATGGTCTGAAGAGCTCCTATGATGGAGCGAAAGCGGTCATTTGTGTGTTTCAGTTTTTACTATTTTTAATATATTTTCTTCCACATAGTCACTATTTTTCAATATATATATATACTCAAAACTTCTTACGATACAAGCTCATGTATTGATATATCTTAAACCCATTTAATTATTTATAGGAATAAATCATCTTTCAATGAGTATGGAATCTAAATTATAGTCGTTTTAATAATCGGATCGATATAATTGATAGTCGTATATCGGAAAACCAATCACGTTAGCTGAAAAATCTCCCCAGACCTGACGATAAGATATACTTCAGGTCTGAGGAGATACGTATTTACCTTGACCACTCTCGTGTACACGTATGGGAAAGATCCATTCAAGATGACCACAGAATGTTGGTGTGCACTTTAGAAAAGTTTAAAATTATATTACAACAATTAACTTTAATTGGAACCAATCCATAACCAAAATGTATCTTGTTCGGAGAACGGATCCGTAACGTAAACAAAGTCGTTTTCCTTTGTTTCGTACAAATATTGGACTGTGAGCATAAACATAATATTGCTTAAAAGCAGATGTCATAAGGGAGTCTTTCTGACAACGAAAATAAACATCAGGCTATTTGATCTTTTAATATGAGCAAACATTCATAGCGAATCATGCCTCGATGCCGATACAGCAGCAGATGAATTCTGAATATATTGCCTTTGAGTGATTTTGCAGTATTAAGTGCACATCTTGTGAACCATCCTGAAAAGACCATTCCCTAACGATAACGTTTTTGTTTACCATACACTTTCAGTCTTAACCTGCCGCTTTGAAATAGACATTCTGCATTGCACATATCGGCATCAAAACTGCCCATGGACATCGGCATTTGACTATATAAAAGTACTATGGCCACATCACATGACCATTACACCAATACCACCAATATAACTGATATTGAAAATACCTTGACCCTAAAATAATGAAGCTTATTTTTAAATTAGCAGTGTTAGCCTACTTAATAAATACGACGCTGTAAGTACAACGACCTTGAAATGAACTTTACTTACTGGTCAAGTTGAAAGATGAAATTAATACACGAATTGATTCACAGTAATGACAAATTTGATGTCCAGCTCGTTACATGTATTATGTTTGACTGTTTCCCAGTTCATTCATTGGAGCTTTTAACAAATGTGTATTTATTTCTACTTTCAGATTGACCAATACTAATTTTCCTTGATTGTCGCTTCACATCTCCGTATCAAACAATGCTATAAGGCAATTTACATAAATATATTTATTCTGGAATATCAAGAACATTTACATTTTGCAAGAGAAATATTGGTTTGCATCACCCTTTTTAATAATGTTCACGAAAGAGACAATATAATTAGATTACAAATATACGTAAGCGCTATTACACTGAGTGATGTTGATGGCATAGTGGTAGAGTTTGATCCAAACAAGATATCCCAGAATGTACTCTTCCTTGCAGCAGTAGTTCCTTGTAAACTTTTGCAGTTTTTTGGTTTAGGTAAACTTGGACATTTACCTCGACTCCCATTTTCGGGATCCTTCCAAACCTGCATTTCACAAAGTTTGGCTAGTTTTTCGAAGTTTTCCTCAGAAGGTGGGAAAGCAGAATGTTGTCCCGGATTGACTTGCGCATATCTCGTGAATCCACTTGTCATTCTTGTTAGGCCAAGAATGTATTCCTCGCCTACCTTCGTTTGATTTTGAACAGGATAACATGGAACCGATTCGTCAACAGATTCGATGATAATTTCTCCAGGAATTTTGAAATTGTCGTATTTTAAAATACAATATACATCAAAACGACTGTCAATCGCATTAGGATGACGTAATTTCCCATGCATCTTGTCTTTTCCGTAAACGACAATGTCAGCGGTCAGCAGTATTTCCTCCATAGTCATATTAGACACACTGGCATATTGACAGCTACTACTGACGTTTGGTACAATTAACAACACCACAGTAATTACACAGAACATAGTTTTGGCTTTCGCTGTTTGTTTCTGTTGAATTTGATTTTTGCATTATATGATACAGAAATTAAGCATACATGTACACTTAAAGAACACCATACATGGAAATTCTAATCTATGATATCATTCATTATAAATCCATCATATGGAATATCTGTAGAGGAGGCTTCATTGCAATATATACACCAATATACATGTATCTCTAAGTTCATATAAAATACGGCTAGATTTATTCTTTGACCGAGTCCTGTATTTATTTTATTGTAACTCGCTCTAGGAGTGGGTTGATTGGACAATGTTTAATCCGATTATCATCAATGAGATCACGTGATAATGGGTTAAACTGATTAAGTAAGACGGAAACAATTCCGTCGATGTCCAAATATATAATTCATGAACTATCCGGAAGTCGTTTAAAGATTGTACCTGATACACTTGATTATACTGACCATTATCAGTGTTCGCTAGGCTGTACTTTTAGCTCTTGGTTTCAAGCACAGTTTGATTAGATATGATAACTATATATGCAAAATTATGAATTCTTTTCATTATGTTACCTCCAGAAGTTTTAATAAGAATGTAATGGCATTTGTGAGAGTGTGGTATAGACGACATACCTACTGATGACTATAAGTCGGTGAAACATATTTGACAGCTCACGTTTAGACCACCTTTTTGGCAAGGCTCTACACATATCGACAAAACGCAATATTGTCATGCAAATAAGTAATTAACTTAATTACTTCTAAGCATGCAACTGTATTCTCAAAGATCCAGCCGTAAATACAGATATTTGTGTCACCTACGCATTATCCAGTCTGATAAAATGTCAATATTCGGACATGTTTATTGCATATGTCAGGGAGAATGTAGACCATTCCATTTGTATGTCCTGTTAATTATTTCAAGCTAATTAATTTGTACTTTATTGTGAACATTCAGCAATGCAATACATCACATATGGCGTTACACGTACACACATAAAGCAATATCGTAATTATAACCATCAGTCATTACAACTGCTATTCTTCCTATGTTTCAGCATATAAAAGTTTGGCAAAACATTAAACTATATCTTGTAGTTATGTTATTTACCGGTTTATTTCACTGATTCATAAACACGAAACATCGCTAAAACGAAACATATCATCATGCATCCTAGCGTTTAGTTATTGTTTTATTTGAACATTGTTACTGCCGTACGGAAACAGCAGAACTCTATTTGTTCATGTATGTGTTTTCTGGCATTGATGTTTTAAACTTCGAGGAATGCTTCAAGTCCGCCGGGACAACAAACGCCTTCCTTGAAGCATGATTTCAAAGTCGCATCCTAAGTACATGATTATGAAATACGGTCATGAATAAATCTCACGTAACGAATTGTTTGGCTATTTAAGTAATTCATTGTTAAGTTTACACGCATATGAAATGTTATCACTGTCCTTAACCAAATAATTATCTGTTCAAAACATTTAATCACTGGCTTAGGACTGTTCAAGTTCTCTTTCATTTTCTCATTTACCAGGGTCAACATTCATACAATGATCAATCGAACAGGCGAAAAGTCAAACATTTCAGGACGTTTGTATTAAAACAGAATTCTATATACTTTAACATTAAAAGATTGGCAAAAATGTATTTACATAAGGTCACCAGATATGATTATTGAACGCAAACATGAATATTTTTATTTTTGCATTTTCACAGCAAAAATGCAAACAGCATTTTTCACAGAAAAAATGCGAATATTATTTTTGTAGGACATATTTAGCTCATGTGTGCTCTGGTCACGAATTATTGTATATGCATTTGAAAAGTTCTTGGTCATTGCTACATATCCGAAATTCTGTTTTTTGATATGAAACATGACAAAAACTAAACTGCAATTGCACCAACAAGTTACTATCATTTCATCACACATATGAATCTAGCATAGTGTAGGTTATTATAAACATTGACTTACATAAGATCAGCACCTTCCAATGTACATGATATTCATCATCGCATTACCTTCACCTGACACATTTTGTCAGAACAATATCACTCAGAAATATTCACACTTTCATAAATGTACAAACTTTTTAGCTTCACTCCTTAAAACTGATACATGTTGTCTCCATTTAGGCTGTATTTGGTACGGTTTTATTATTGAGAAGGATTGTTTGCAATCACGATTTAGGATTTTTTCTTTAATAACATTGATCTTCTTAGAGAATGTGAAACTACCATTTTGAAAGCGTTAAGCATAACCATTTCCACTAAGGAAGCAGAAATCGAAATCAAACATTTACACATACGCAGGAAAAGTTGTCTCGGATAAATGTTGAGAGTAATCTTGTGTTAAATGATTGTTTACCTAGGAACCTCGCCAATCGGAATATAGTTTAGATTCTATTTTCAACATATTTCTAATCAAGAGGTCTTACTTTGACACAGAAAAAGAAATACTTAATATAGACCCAAAGTTACAAACGATTTTCAATAGTTTCACATTGACAGCGTTACTTAGATGTAAATGTTTGTATGTGATAGCTATTGAGAACATGGATGATGCTTGATTTCTGGATGGGGAGGTTGGTGTTCTGTTTGGCATCCACGACGACAAAGCCTATAGGCACTGGCGTAACTTCCTGGAAAAACTACAGAAAAAGAAGAAAATATTAAAACCAGCAATTTTCGATCTTTCAGAAGTGCTTCAAACCTTGACTGTCTCTTCATATACATATTTTCCTAAACATTAATACAGTTGTACATGTATGTCATTAAAATTGTCTTAATTCCGTCCTCTTATACATTTTCGGATATATAATATGCAATTTTACCCATTGCCTTACATATTCAATATACTATCTTTGTGCGCCCACATCTGAATCGATCACATCCCTCCTGGATTTTAGGATCTTGGCAAATCCTGTGTATCACTATGCCAGGGAATGATTTAGTATTGAAACACTGATTGATTTTCCGCTAATAACATGAAAATATAATTGCACACATCTTCAATATATATAAATGTATTGATGCTATAAAATATTAAATTAGTTAGTTGTTAATGTATTAAGTTATATAACGTACCTTTGCGTACTTCCTCTACAAGCTGAATTGACTGTTTACTGTAAATGAGAATGCGAGCTATCACTATATAAGCAAAACCAAATACAATTTGTGAATTATAGTCAAACCTGTCATAAGTGACCCCAAAGAGGAAGTAAAACGATCACAATTGACAGGTGTTTTCCTAATTCAGGTTCATGTCACTAGTGTATTTAAAAAATAACATATGAATGTGGATATGAGAGGGAGTCTCTTAATTTAGGTTGTCACTAAGACAGGTGTGACTGCATATATTATTGATTTTAGGATTATTTAATGCTAGAACAATAGGTGAATTAATGAATTAAGCAATATTTTACTCATAAGAATATTAACTTCATTTTGCTGGTTTGGAAGAACTAACGGTATCGGGTAATTCGCATATGTCACCGGGGTTAATTTAATTACTATCACCGGTAACTGCAGTAGATATACTTCCTGTAAGGTGACCAGAAGCAAGACCAGGTGTTTATACAAAGGTGTTTATACAAGGTAATAGTGTGTGGCACTCTTATAGGACAGTCTCAATGTACTATTATGTACTGTAAGATCACTGACGAAGACTGTGTTGCTTTATGGTTGTTTATCATCAGAAGATGCAATTAACGTCAGCGTTCCCTTCTGCATATTTAATCTTCCTTGGATGTCTAACTGCGGGGTTTGTAATCACTATTGCTTTTCTTACTAGAGAGTCGTGGCGCGGGACAAGCCGCTAATACTCTATTTTAATTCCCAGTAGAATCAAAAATGATTTAGTTAGAAATTTATTGTGATATTGTTTTTAAATTATTTTTGTTTTCAATCGGGACACTTTTATGGTGATATTGACGACATGGCATATTTTTTATGGTTGTTCGATTGCATTTCTTCAATGGCATCTTTGTCTGATAAAGTCAGACATTTTTTACCAGATTTCTGAATGCAAATGTAGTGAAATTTTGTTTTTGATTTAACTTGGTATTCCAGATAAACGGTTTTCAGTTGGGCTTTAAGATGGTATAGATGTGACAGAAGCGACGTACTGAACTAAAGTAAGTTGTTCTGGCAGTTATGCAGAGTATAACTCTGACATATAATTGTGTCGAGGGTTGTACATATTATCAGGATAAAAAACACTAAGTCTTAAATTGACAACATTTAAAAGATTACAGTTTATGCAGTATAAATACCTCCGTAAAATCGTCGTATCTTCATACTACATGTATCGGTCTGCAAGAAAATCAGAAGTTTCATTTTAACATACGTACTTCAATCTCTCAACTGAGTACTTATTTAACATATCATGACGCTACTCCTCGAGGAAGGTGTTCTTAAGATGAAATTATAATTACGCTCAGTTCATCATCTTTTATCTAACGCGTATAGAAAACCTCATTTGAATGTATGAATAAGTGTCTACAAGTACCAAATATACGACCAATTTTGGCAGCAATGTTATGTTACAATTGAATTTGAAAAAGACTACACCGAGAAAAAAAACATCAGATCAATTTGCCGCAGCAATAGAGATATTAATGTCGCGTGTACCGACCATATTTTTGTGTAATGAATCTCATAGCTTGACTATTGTTGAGTATGCATTACACTCTTGCCTCTGATGTACCCCATCAGGGCACAGAACTATGATGGATGATGACGTAGTTCCTTACAATTTCTACACCGAGAACAAATTCAGATTGTAATCTGTAGAGAGAGATTTAAACAAAACTTGAAATTCTGAATTATGATTCTACCCTTAGAAATCAAATTATATATATATAGGCAGGTACGCGAAAAACGAACTTACCGGGACATTAAAATTAATATTCGTCCGTACTACTCGATTATTAAGAGGCATAGTTGGCCTGTGGTTTTTCTCCAACATTAAATCCGAGTTATCCTCCCCGCCTTGTTTGATTTGTCGAAAGGATTCCAGCTACAACATTCAAATTACGTATTTGTATAAACATAATGAGACCGAATAAAAAAAGTTCCAAATAACCTTATTTCAGGAATGTAATATCATTATTTTCCTGTAATTCGAGAAAATTCTAATACATGCATTATATTAAACATGCTATCAAAATAAAAATGTATAACATCGTCATTAATGTTATATGAGTCACATGTATTAGAACATCGCTGTATGTCCTAAAGTTGTATCAACGTTAATACAATACATATTATAACGCCATCCTTTGTTTTGCGGAACGTGTGTTCCTGAGGCGATTTATGTAATGGTTGCTATAACTGGTAGGATAGTAGTCATCATATACTTTCGACATTTGATATTGTAGATTGTGTATTTAGCTCACTTTCAATATCGCGACCAAACATTAATAGAATACGTTAAGATTTACTTCGAAGCTCACATTCAGATGTCTGCTTAACTATGCTTAAATTCTTAATGTTGAATGCAGAATTTCTCCAAGTATATTAGATATATTTACCTTCTTTGAGACACATTATGCGTCCAAAGTATGCTGAAATGTTTGCTTTGTTTTAACGTGTCGTGGTTTGAGGCGTCAATACCCTTCGCTTTCATTCTACGAGGTTTGAATTATTGATGTTCTACAGAGGAAATTTTGTTACCTACAAACACTTGCACACGCGGGAAGTTTCCGTCACGACAACAGCCTCAGGGTCAATATAGGGTTAGGGGTAAACATTCAATTAATATATATGGCGCTAGTTAACAGGTAGAATCAGATCACACATCATTACTAATCATATTGCAAAATAAATGCCTTATAAATATACTCCCGACTGGACTGAGATTATAATAATTTGAAATGTTTTGTTGTCATTGCGCTAAGATACACGGCTATCTACAAAGCTATGAAAGGAGAATATGAACTGATAAAATGAACACACACAAAATAATAATGTATGCAGCCGAACACGGTCTATAATTAAAATTCACCTTTCTGATTTCAAATCATGTTTTCGATTTGCTTAACAGAAAACATATAATGCAATATATCTAACGTATATCTAACTGTGTATTTCATATGATCTTGCCATGAAATATGATAACATCTGCTCCAACGGTGTCGATAACGTCTGACAGTCAGCCGTTCGGTACATGTATATCAAACTAATAAATCATTTTTCAATGATTATAGAAAATCTCGTATATTAATCATTTTCATTTCAGCTTAAGACATCAGACCTTATCCATCGTAAGAATACACGGATGTGTTTACAGGTCTACATACTATAACTTTCTTATTGAATTATTTTTTAAACAAATATTATTTTTTATACGACAGCCTTAGGGAAGGGAATTATCAATATATGTTTTGCATTTCACTTGGAACCTCAAGAAAATAGAACCCGGTAAGATAGATCGCATACACATTACGTCTGCTTTGAACTCTCGCCAGGGGCCAAGGAAGTGCCGGAGCCGGGGCCTTCTCCTTGTTAAGACCAGCACGCTAACTGGAACTTTGTTCTGTACTACTTGTAAGGGCGTACTTCCGGTTACGTTAATTTGTTATCATTGCAACTAATACCAAAGAGGAATGTATCAGTCCCGAGAAAAGATTGGCAATAGCTGGAGTGTGTTGTAGTTATGAGGATGGATATCAGCTACAGACTAATTTTACTTATAGACATCGATATGTTATATCAGTTAAAACTCTCGGCTTGTTGTCTACACAGGATCCTTGAGTTACGCCAACTGTCAAATATAGTATCGTATGGAGTAGGACAGTTTCATTTGTATATAGCTGATGAAATTAATGATTATATTCTTCGGGTTGTATTGCAAAATAGCTGAAGCAACTCCGGTAAGATTAATTCTCAAATAAGAATTGTTTCATGCTACGGCGTGTATCTTATACAATGATGACAATTCGGGCTCCAACGGGAAAGACGCGACGAATTTTGAGGAGGCTATAAAAATATTTAATCTTTTATTTCGAGTTCCAATCATGACATGTACAAAATTGATATATCGGGCATCCTATATTGCATAAATACCCCAATGCACAAAAGATTGATTGTATATATATATATATATATATATATATAGTTATAATAATAATAAAAAACACAAACCAGAAAATCACAAGCGCTTTCACATGCTTTGAGAGCAAGCTCTTTAGGTGTAATGAAAGGGTTTATTTGTGACGTCATCATATATATAGTTTGTTAAACCCAAACTGTTCCGCGCTTTGACATTTTCTTGAATCTGTCCTTGTTTCCGGAGTATGAGAGTGCCCGAGGGGTGTTGTACAATCCATTGTGCCATATCAGAACCATTACGTAAATGGCAAGGTTACATATAGTAATTTCCCTGTACATGTTTAAAATCGGTTTTAATAGATATTTCTATAAACATGTACGTTTGTATCTTTACTGGGGATTTGTTCGCCACGCTGATTAAGTATACCCGATGTGGTAGTATCTTGTGTTAAATACGTTTACGTATTCAAATGTTGCACTCTTGTTGGCAAATATTGGATGGGATAAAACAATAAGGTATGTCATCAATCACAGAGCAATATAATGTTACGCCATAGAAACCTTAACGTTTCGACAACACTGGTAACCAAGCACCATTGATCACAGTCGATACGCTCACTCACGCTCAATCATTCATCGTACAAACTAATATTTACTGAACATATTGCTTCTAAATCAAAGCTTCAGGAATGTAATCGGTAGTATCTATAGTTCATATCTATTTGTCTGTTTCCCTATGTCTATCGTTCCCTCCATTACTCGATGTGTCGTATGCATCTGCAAGCTTTGATATCTAGTTGAATATTCTGTGTGTTTTATTTTATTTCTAAGACGGTTGTATCAACATTCCCCGATCTTTACATTAAAAGTTATTGATAAATAATTTCGCTGTTAAAAATCAATTTCACTTATGACTTGCCTCCTTCCGAATGAAAAGAACATCTCAAACCACACATTGGATAACTCTATCACCTTTTCAAGTAAGATTGTAACATGCTTTATTACACGAGGTTTGGTGCTAAGCATTACACTATCTATACCGACTCGATTGCTCTTCAGTACTTTTTAATCCCTCTCTCTCTACCAGTTTAAGAGGTAGATACCCTCTCTCCAGCACGAATTTACGGTCAAACACTTAAATGACCACAGTAACACAAGAGAGCACTGACACATATCGACCCACTACGCCTCACCATCAAACGTCTGGACAAGTCATTAACATTATAGTTGCTTAGTGTATGTAAGACTTTGATTATCGGCTCATTTCTTTGCTCCTCGTTTAGTTTGTTTGATTTAAAGCAATTGTCAATTCGTCCTAGTTGGAATAACAAAACGTTCTTAATTTATACTAACATAACGAACCAGCGGTGTTTTGCTCATTAAAATCTTGTGATTTGATTTCATTCATTTCGGCTCTACTGAATCTACCCCTCAATTTGTATTGAACGGCGTTAATATGTTTTGTGTTTCTTTTGTACTATTTTTAAATTGGATTAAGGGTCTTTTTCCGAACGGTATGCATTTTAGCTGATAGACTTAACTCAGTTTTTAAACAAACACATCTTTGTTTTCGTCATTTGTACATTTTAACATTACGTTTTGTTCTGCAACGCTGTATAAATATTTGTAATGCCAAGTAGCCTCTTTGGCTGTGAATGCAGGTATTCATTCTTTGAAACCGAACGGTATCGCATTGAGACAGTTCATCGCATGCTTGCAAAGGAAGATAAGATATTGCCCTTAGTAAACTTGGACGTACGTCCATACGTCAAAACACTGCTATATCTACAGAAAATATGTAATTAGGTATTTGTTATAATGGTTGGTGTTTTGTTTTAGACATCTGGAAAATGTTTCGCAATTATGATCTACAAGACTTGTTTTATCATTAATTCAAAACAGAGGATTTCGCGGTTAAACCCCTTCCGTAACATCTAACAAGTGGTATCCTATTGAGTAGCACTCCTGATAGTATAATGAATATATCTCGATATATCTGTTATTATTTCTCTCGCCTTTATGGTACCTTTCAAGTGTTTTACTCACCTCAAAACAAGAATGGCGCGAAAAATGTGACGTCATAATACGACAAATGACGTTGCGTATTGATTTGAGAAAAAGAATCCCATTTAAAACCAGTAAAATTGTACATAAAACATGTTTTAAATTAGAAAATCATTTTCAAAAATTAATCATAAGCGTTGATGTCAATTATTTTTTAGTTTCATCGGGGTATGAAACAAATTTTGTTTGCAAACTTCTGTAAACAAAATTTGTTTCATACCCTGATGAAACTAAAGAAAAATTACATCAATGCTTAATTATGCTGAGAAAACATCCTTCTTAAATCTAACACTAACACACTAGGTCTAAATATATATTTGTACATATTTAATACATATGGTTTCTATAGTTTTGTGCATTTGTCGATCTACCTTTATCTACATCATGTATTCTCTCTTGTTTGAGCTCTCACACTTAATACTGATGACCATATGTCATTAGCATACATGTATATCATGTATAGACATACAATATCACCTAGATTCATATGGCGGGTGGTGAAGCAGAAGAAATTTACTCCATGTTTTTGTTCATATATTTCCCCATTCAATACATATTTTGATTATGAGTTTTGTTATTATGTCGGTATTATTTTTTGTTTTGCCACACATTCTAGATTTCATTTTTAATCCTTCAGATCTGGAGGAATAAAGATATGAATGAATGAAAGAATTAAAATGAACGTATCTGACCATATGACATATCCTTAAATGACAATATATCTTTCGGGAATTATGGTAATTACCTGGTTAGTCTTAGTCGTTAACCAAAAATAAGACACAGGCATTCATAACCGTTTTTGTTCGCTATATACCTACTTTAGGTTTTTCCAAAAAAACTTTACAACAGAAAGCGACAAAAAACTGCTACATATGAGAATAGTTGTATGCAATATCTTTTCAATAACGTTTCTCTATATATGGTGATACTGACGATATATTTGTTATGATGTGGTGTCGGATGATTTTATTGCTGATTGGATAATCGATTATTTTTCAGTCCGACGTGAGAACAGATTTATCATTCTATTGATGAATTCCATTTAAGCTAAATCTATAATTGTTGTTTTTATCTACAACTTTAGTATAGGAACAACATCTAACAGCGTTGTACAGAAGGATTTTGTCTGCAAAGAAGTACATACATGGTTATAATCTGTTACATTAACACTGCAACCCATTACACTATTGATTGATTCTTATTTGATGCTCAGTGTACACCATTGGGTTTCCAGGAATAGCATTAAGAGTAACGCATTTACCAGAATGATAAGATAACGTTATAATGTTGATCATGTATCAGATCTGAAACCATTTAAAGAGAGCATGCCGCCTTTGATCTTTAACTCTACTAAACACAACACTGCGAGTGTAACATTCTCTTTTGTTCCCGAATTACTGTCTACCTAGAGAGGGTAGTGCTAGTTTCAGCTGATTAAAACAATAGATATAATCATCTTGTTCTACCTATATAACACCTACATACGTCATGTGTCCTACAATAGCTTACATAACGCCACTGTACTACTGATTACATCTCTACATTGTTAAAAACATGGCATCGTATTTTCTCAATCGATCGACGTTGTTAAGAAAGAACGAACATAACTGTTCAAGGTATTCCGGCAACTGCAAATCGTTCACGAATCTGACCCAGTTTCATGAATATTCCTTAACTTAACGAAATGTTTTATCTTAAACATTTCCTTAAAAGAGCCTTATTGGATCCAAGTACCTTTCCTTAAATTATGTAATGCTTTATTTTAGAAAAGAATGTTCAGCAACGTAGTTTCTTTTTCTTAAGGAATAAAGATTAATCTGGTTCCTGGACGCGTAGATCATAATTCTTGTACTCCAGGTAAATAAAACAATAAATGGTTTTAAGCGAGTTTCTAAGTAGTAAAAGTATATACATAAACGAGTTTGCGAAAAGTAAAACACAGACTAATGACAATGTATATCATTCGCTACATATATCTGCATCATCTGGAAAGTAAAAAGTTGAAGATATGTCTTGATATTCTTAAGCTTCATACTGACATTGTCGAGTTAAACTTATGTATGTGTGTGCCAGTCATATAAATATATGCTTACCTGCCATTTCTGAATTTTGATTGGCTTGTTGAATACAACCCACGTGACTGACTCATGGCACCCAGGTTGAGTGAATGATCCCTCATATGTGACATAATGATTGGTATCAGGAAATAATATGTCTATAGGAATTCCGGTAAGGGAGATAACTTTACCTGTAATGGAAAGCAAATGTTGGAAGGAAGCAATATGTAATATGTAAAAAAGTATACAGCGACACATAAAAAACAGTTATATCTTAAAATATCATATTAAACAAAACATACAGCAAACATATAGAAACTTCTGAAACCTAATTGCACAGTACATGGATATCTATCACATCAGGAGCAAGCTAATTCATGTCCACGGCATGATTCGATAGATAGGTGTATGTTGGTATGATTCTATAGATAGTTGTATGTTGGTATGATTCTATAGATAGTTGTATGTTGGTATGATTCTATAGATAGGTGTATGTTGGTGTGATTCGATAGATAGGTGTATGTTGGTATGATTCTATAGATAGTTGTATGTTGGTATGATTCTATAGATTGGTGTATGTTGGTATGATTCGATAGATAAGTGATTGTAGGTATGATTCGATAGATTGGTGTATGTTGGTATGATTCGATAGATAGGTGATTGTAGGTATGATTCGATAGATAGGTGATTGTAGGTATGATTCGTTAGATAGGTGATTGTTGGTATGATTCGATAGATAGGTGTATGTTGGTATGATTCGATAGATTGGTGTATGTTGGTATGATTCGTTAGATAGGTGATTGTAGGTATGATTTGATAGATTGGTGTATGTTGGTATGATTCGATAGATAGGTGTATGTTGGCAGGATTCAATACATTGGTGATTGTAGGTATGATTCGATAGATAGGTGATTGTAGGTATGATTCGATAGATAAGTGATTGTTGATATGATTCTATAGATAGGTGATTGTAGGTATGATTCGATAGACAGATATATGTTGGTATGATTCTATAGATAGGTGTATGTTGGTATGATTCTATAGATAGGTGATTGTTGGTATGATTCGATAGATTGGTGTATGTTGGTATGATTCGATAGATTGGTGTATGTTGGTATGATTCGATAGATTGGTGTATGTTGGTATGATTCGATAGATTGGTGTATGTTGGTATGATTCGATAGATTGGTGTATGTTGGTATGATTCGATAGATTGGTGTATGTTGGTATGATTCGATAGATTGGTGTATGTTGGTATGATTCGTTAGATAGGTGATTGTAGGTATGATTCGATAGACAGGTGTATGTTGATATGATTCGATAGATAGATGTATGTTGGTATGATTCGATAGATAGGTGTATATTGGTATGACTCGATAGATAGGTGTATGTTGGTATGATTCGATAGATAGGTGTATATTGGTATGACTCGATAGATAGGTGATTGTTGGTATGATTCGTTAGATAGATGTATGTTGGTATGATTCGATAGATAGTTGATTGTAGGTATGATTCGATAGATAGGTGATTGTAGGTATGATTCGTTAGATAGGTCATTGTAGGTATGATTCGATAGATTGGTGTACGTTGATATGATTCAATAGATTGGTGTTAGTTGGTATAATTCGATAGATAGGTGATTGTAGGTATGATTCGATAGATAGGTGATTGTAGGTATAATTTGATAGATTGGTGTATGTTGGTATGATTCGATAGATAGGTGTATGTTGGCAGGATTCAATACATTGGTGATTGTAGGTATGATTCGATAGATAGGTGATTGTAGGTATGATTCGTTAGATAGGTCATTGTAGGTATGATTCGATAGATAGGTGTATATTGGTATGATTCGATAGATAGTTGTATGTTGGCATGATTCGATAGATAGGTGATTGTAGGTATGATTCGATAGACAGATATATGTTGGTATGATTCGATAGATTGGTGTATGTTGGTATGATTCGATAGATTGGTGTATGTTGGTACGATTCGATAGGTAGGTGTTTGTTGGTATGATTTGATAGATAGGTGATTGTATGTATGATTCGATAGATTGGTGTATGTTGGCATGATTCGATAGATTGGTGTATGTTGGCATGATTCGATAGATAGGTGTATGTTGGTATGATTCAATAGATTGGTGTATGTAGGTTTGATTCTATAGATAGGTGATTGTAGGTATGATTCGATAGATAGGTAATTGTAGGTATGAATCGATAGATTGGTGTATGTTGGTATGATTCGATAGATTGGTGTATGTAGGTTTGATTCTATAGATAGGTGTATGTGGGTATGATTCGTTAGATAGGTGATTGTAGGTATGATTCGATAGATTGGTGTATGTTGGTATGATTCGATAGATAGGTGATTGTAGGTATGATTCGATAAATTGGTGATTGTAGGTATGATTCGATAGATTGGTGTATGTTGGTATGATTCGATAGATTGGTGTATGTTGGTATGATTCGATAGATAGGTAATTGTAGGTATGAATCGATAGATTGGTGTATGTTGGTATGATTCGATAGATAAGTGATTGTAGGTATGATTCGATAGATAGGTGATTGTAGGTATGATTCGATAGATAGTTGTATGTTGGTATGATTCGATAGATAGTTGTATGTTGGCATGATTCGATAGATAGGTGTATGTTGGCATGATTCGATAGATAGGTGATTGTAGGTATGATTCGATAGATAGGTGATTGTAGGTATGATTCGATAGATAGGTGATTGTAGGTATGATTCGATAGATTGGTGATTGTAGGTATGATTCGATAGATAGGTGATTGTAGGTAGGATTCGATAGATAGGTGATTGTTGGTATCATTCGATAGGTAGGTGTATGTTGGTATGATTCGATAGATAGGTGATTGTAGGTATGATTCGATAGATAGCTGATTGTAGGTATGATTCGATAGATTGGTGTATGTTGGCATGATTCGATAGATAGGTGATTGTAGGTATGATTCGTTAGATAGGTGTATGTTGGTACGATTCGATAGATTGGTGTATGTTGGCATGATTCGATAGATTGGTGTATGTTGGCATGATTCGATAGATAGGCGATTGTTGGTATGATTCGATAGATAGGTGATTGTAGATATGATTCGATAGACAGATATATGTTGGTATGATTCGATAGATAGGTGATTGTAGGTATGATTCGATAGATTGGTGTATGTTGGTATGATTCGATAGATAGGTGATTGTAGGCATGATTCGATAGATTGGTGTATGTTGGTATGATTCGATAGATAGGTGATTGTAGGTATGATTCGATAGATTGGTGTATGTAGGTATGATTCGATAGATAGGTGATTGTAGGTATGATTCGATAGATTGGTGTATGTAGGTAGGATTCGATAGATAGGTGATTGTAGGTATGATTCGATAGATTGGTGTATGTTGGCATGATTCGATAGATTGGTGTATGTTGGCATGATGCGATAGATAGGTGATTGTAGGTATGATTCGATAGATAGGTGATTGTAGGTATGATTCGATAGATAGTTGTATGTTGGCATGATTCGATAGATAGGTGATTGTAGGTTTGATTCGTTAGATAGGTGTAAATTGGTATCATTCGATAGACAGATGTATATTGGTATCATTCGATAGATTGGTGTATATTGATATCATTCGATAGATTGGTGTGTCCTAGCATTTTGTTTGATGACCTAATTTTATTGACTCCTCATTAACTCTGATCGTCTTTTTTGTATACACTTTTGAAATTATATAAAAATGAATGCATCTACATGTAGAACAAACATGATATCCACATGACTTTAAACACATTGCTTGCCTATTATATAATTATGTTATTATTGTTATGATGACAAAAGATAAAGAAACTTGACAGTAGGTAAAATTGTATTGCAAAATGAACGCGATTTTTCAGTAACTGTATTTGCGTATTTGAACGTCTGCGTACTTCCATATTGTAAGTTATGTGATTCAAATAAAAGCTCATATCTTTAATCGTATGCTATCTTCTGCTTTTGACATTACATTTTGATAAATATTTTACACAAACTATGGTGTTTAACCCAAGCATTGTTTGTTACATTGCGGAACATACCCTTCGGGATATAACACTGACTGTTAGCTGAAAGTCTTGGTGTTTAAAGTCATTAAATAAATGTCTCTGCTATATTTAGCTTAGCAGTAAGGTAATACGATTTTTTGATAATAAAAACAACAGTTACATGAACTAATGTCTTTGTTATTACCCTTTACGGATATCCAAACGACGTGACTTTGACCTTCGCGTTGTAGTTGACATATTTATAGTATTTAAAAACTAACAAAAACAACGTGTATTGATCAAATAGTGTTTTACCGTAATCTTGTAGTCTGAATTATTTGGTACAGTTACCGATGAAAGAAATATAGAGTTCTGTTAAAGCCAAAATGTAATTTAAAACGCTTAAGGCACCTTTTCTAATTGACGCAGTTTCTCAACATAGGTTTAGAACAACTTTAGCCGTCATCATTATTCCTTTCTGTCAAACATAATATAAGGTTATTATCTAATTTGTTAGCTTTCGTCTATAAATTAGTAATCTTATTTATATTTATTGTTCATTGGTTCAGAAAAAAACTACCATAAGGCCATACCAAATTAATTTGTAGTTTTTCGGAATTCTCCCACCTAATCATTTTTTAACTCGAACAATAAATACTAAAAAGAAAGCGAATATCGGATTCGGATAGAGCATGGAACACAGCGACACCGGGACGGATGACAAATTCATCGTCTCGAAATAGAATTGTGATGAACATGTAGAATAGAATGTTGATATTTAATATGTTGTTAAAGCAGAAATAAAATTGTGATAAACATGGAAAATAGAATGTTGATATTTGTGTTGTTACAGCAGAAATAGAATTGTGATGAACATGGAGAATAGGATGTTGATATTTATGTTGTAACAGTAGAAATAAAATTATGATTGACGTGAAGAATAGAATGTTGCTATTTATATTGTTATAGCAGAAATATAATTATGATTGACATGTAGAATAGAATATTGATATTCATGTTGTTACAGCAGAAATAGAATAGTGATGAACATGGAGAATATGACCTTGATATTTATGTTGTTAAAGAGGAGATAGAATTGTGATGAACATGTAGGTAAAACAGTACCTATGATGTTCTATTCCGCTTGTGGCCAACAAAAAATTGACTGTCCTTCTAGTCTAAAATGCGTTGATTTATAGTTCATATGAATAAGACTCATATTTCTAGCTAGTTTTCATTTTGTTTATAACGATTTTCATTGTTGTTTTAGTTTTATGAAATAATTAACTTTTAAAATAAAATAAAGATCAGTACAACATAGTTGTGTTGATTATGCATATATATAAAAAAGTCCCTTGTGTCCTTGGAGCATTTCCAATAAAATCGTACTTATATAATATTTTTAAAATGACATACGAAGAATTAAGAATGAATTTGGTATGGACTCTTAGATCAACATAAAACGTCGAAACGCCAACAAATCGACCCAAGAAAAAGATATAAATGGGAAGAAAAGGGACGGAAAGGATCGGTGTTACTAGAATAATAGTTCATCAATTAAGGTATAATATAAAGGGGGATGAGCTTACCGATATCTCAACTCAATGAAGGAGGTTACCTTTCACCTTTTCGTTTGTGCATTTATATAACGATACCGCAACAGGATAAATATTTAGTGATGGAATAGAGAGAAAGGTCCTTGCTGACAAATTCAAGATTTGCCCTGATTCTATCAATCGGACATCAGACACAGTATGGAAACACCTGTCGAGGTTAACTGAAAAGACTATGTTAGGTAGCTTTCCAAATATAATGTCTGGCTCATAGTGAAAATATCACCTGTAATCCATCGTAATCACGTCACCATTAACTTGATAGCATTTTGAATAACTGCTGATCTTGTCAAGTTTAGATGCAATATGACATTACCGGGTAACTAATGATGCTTCCAGTAAAAGGAAATAAGGATGCTTGGTAATCGGTCAAAATCGGCACTAAATAGAGGATAATTTGGAATAGTAATACCTAGACTATTAATATGGTCATCATTTTCCTTTACGATAAGAATTACATAACATCACACTTATAGAACAATTGTCTTTCTGATTTTGCAAAAATAAACGATACAAAAAAGTTTAAGGATTTAGGAGAGTGCGTTTGATTCACGCGAATACGTTTTATCATCGACGATGTATCAATCTCCATGCTTTCAAAAACACAGCTGATCGTTCCTGTTTACTTTTTACAATTCAGAAATATCACTAGTATTCTATGTAATATACAGATAAATAGATGATCATTTGACTGGTCTTCTGATGTATATGCTGTATATTATACAGTCTGAATAATTCGTGTCACGAACATTTACACAGCCTATGAATTAACTAGAGCTGATGGCGTTGTTTCCATTTATAATATTTGGCGGAAAAATAAATCTGTAAATATCATAGAGGAAATGGGACAATTCATTTAATACGGCTTAGTGCGCCATTTCTCAAAGACCAAATAAATGGATTTTCAAAACAAGTACATTTTGACAATATAAACTACTGAGTATGGTCTTGACGTCAGTATGGCTGATGTGTATTTCAATTTAAGATACCAACTTAATAACTCGTTACCCAAAGTTATAATCGTAATTAAGTATGAAGCTCTCAATCTTAGAAGAAAAGCTTTATGGCGTTAATGTTTAAAGTATAGGTTAGGTGTGGCCTATCTACTATCAAGGAGACGGTAGAGAATGTAACAGATACTCTTTTACCTTTTAACAGGACATCTTCTATTCTTGCCGACATTAATCTAAATGCTTCGTTGTCTGGACTTCCAAACTATAAAAAAAGAAAAAGCACGAATGTTGTTAATATGATAAGAATCATGAGTCATGACAGACTAGTTTTTCAATAGTAAATAGATAAGTGACTCTGCCATTCAAACACTAGCTGTTCAGTAGAGTACCAGAACAAAACATTACTTGTTAGGTTTTATTCTGTCGAGGGTACGATTGTTGCTCTGTGTTTGATAAACAGTTAAACTGTGAAAATATTTCATTTTTTCTTACAAATTTACATATTATAATTATATAACACGAGTACATGATCCTTTTTTTATTTCTCTTTTTTATTTTAGTTTCTTTTGACATTATGTAGGATAATGTAATGATATGTGACTTTTTTCTGAGAAGAGGAGGAACTTATATTTCTTATTGGTAGAAGAACAGCAGTGCACCCTTACAATTCATATTGGATATGATCTTTGAAAGTGATATTTCCCATCGGGCTCTGTACAGAAATTGATTGCAAACAGAATGTTTTTCACAAAGATTTGTATTTTACCAACCATATTTCCCAAAAGGTTACACATTGCAAGTGATTGCGCTTTTTTTCTATCAGAATGGAAGATAAACTGTATTACAGTAGCGCTGGGTGCTAAGGATTTCTCTTTTTTCTATATATTATATATATGGTTGGTTTGTAAGCTCGGGGGGGGGGGGGGGGGCATGCGATCAG
This sequence comes from Pecten maximus, assembly GCF_902652985.1. Classification (NCBI taxonomy): domain Eukaryota; kingdom Metazoa; phylum Mollusca; class Bivalvia; order Pectinida; family Pectinidae; genus Pecten; species Pecten maximus. Next base: position 25,773,602 of record NC_047021.1, on the reverse strand, counting down.
ATCATTAGACGTCATCATCAAATCATTTTTTTAGGACAAATGCAGAAATGGAAGATGCTTATCAGCAATATGTGAGACAATAACACGTTAAAAATAGAAACAAAAATATATGTAAGAAATAGATCACTACAATGCACGAAAGCGGTGAATGAGAGTTGGGCAGCACCATCTTGCGTGAGTCCATTGTGTCGAGAAAAGTGCAGAGCGGACAGTTTTTTGTTGTTTTTTTTGTTATCTTGTCGTTGGATAAAGCACGCTGTATTGTTTTATTATGTGTGTTTATTCCGATCCTGGCTCATCGCTCATCTCAGTTTGTTCACTTCCAGGATTGCATGCTGGACAGACTTGTTTTGTACATTAGATGTTTTATTTATTTTTCGCTGGTTGAGGTTAACCATTATCTGACGCTGTGTATGTTTTATGTACATTCTCACGACTGTACTTTCCTGGTTTAAAGTGTAACTGTGAGTGTATTCTATCTCACCATTTCCTGGTAGACAAACGTTCATACACAACTTTAAAGAAATCACGGTGTCACCTGTTTAAAACGTCAGCGACTTCATCAACGCTAAATGTTACTTTTTTTCTATTACTCCTCGCTATGGCTAAATAATCACAGATAAATACTATTAACGGCATCCTTTGTGAACTTTATAATGGCTATTTTAAATAATTGACAATGTTTTATCTGAATACTTACCAGTTACGCTCTTACCACGTTATTACGTGGGTACGTCAACCGAATGAATTACTTTGTCATTGGTACTCACCACTGCGAAAATGGCAAACACTGCAATTCCCTTCGGCGAAGCCATCGCTTGTGACGCGTTGTTGTAGAGATCGCAATTGTACGCATAAACTTGTATCTGAAACAATACGAAAAGTCACGTGATGAATTAAGGCTTGGGTTAACTTTCTATAGATTACTTGGAATTCGGTGAAAATTATTTGTGTCATTGTTTTTGTACTGTATGCAGTACAGTTTTTGTAACATCTTAATAAAAGATATTGTTTTGGATTGAACAAACATGTACTATTTTTCAGAACAAAAGATTAATTCAGAAATCTAACAAGTATTTATGACACAGAGCGTCAAGTCGGGTATCAAATAGTTTATGATTACCCTGTGTATTTGGGAGGGGTGCGTTCTTGACTGATAATTAGATATGAGAAGCAGAATAAAGAAACAACTCGATAATCCTTTTCAGTATTGCAGGAGATGTTTGGAAAAGCTTACGAGTTTCCTTTTCCGAAAATAAAATACCATGAATGCTTTGAGAAAGTAACAGACAGACTATGTCTTATTTCATATCCAAGTAACACTGATATTCCCTTTAATTTATTCTATTATCGTAGAGTACGAGACGCACCATTTTAGTTGTCTAATCAGCATGTCGAAGTACACATTAGCGATAAGGTAGCAGCATTATATCAGGACTAAAAAAATATGACGGAATAACCTCATATCGGATAAAGCATATCTTTTCATATCAAGTTATCAACAATACTTTGATATAAAAGCATGCAGACAGCTTATATAAAATTTTAAAACATATGTTGAACATACGCCCTGACCTTAATTGATTTTGATGTATGGTATTATATAAAGGATGTGTGAAGTTAGCTCAACATACGACATTCAACATTCAAATAATTCATCTTGTGTGTTTTCTCTAGTCAAGGAGGGAATTTTTGACTGTTCATCGGCTCGACATACGGCATTCAACATTCAGATTTTGAATGTTTTGTAGCGTGGCTAACGACATTCAAAATTTGAAGTTCCCTCGTTGGCTAGTGAAAACACACAATATTTTTTTAATGTTGAATGTCGTATGTCGTATGTTGAGCTTACTTCACACAGCTTTATATAAAACAGTCAAGAGTAGTTTTTCAAGTTGAACATCTTTATTGTGACGTTTAGAAATTATGAGCGTATGAAATAACAACACTATATTATGGACAGACACTACTGCTGTTAGATTAACCCATATCCCAAAACGTCTCAGTTTTTTTTTTAAACCAGTTAATAAAACTCCATAAGTAGTCTTTAAAACGCTGGCTTAAAATGTAAATAATGCAATAATGCATAGAAAGAGAGCTAGGCGTTATAAACACTTTAATCGTAAACGAAATTTACGTATTTCAACAGAAATATAAATCAATCCATAGTTTTATACAGCATGCAGGCCGTTCCGGAGTGTTCATGTAATTTCCGAAAACCGAACCTTCTAAAAACCGAACGAATTGTCATTGTACGGAATTGGTCCTTCTTTATTATAGTATCAAAAAACTTCCAAATACCGATCCCTCTGAGTTCCGAACACCGGACTGATTTTGTGTCCGGTTCCTGTTAAAATATACCAAAAATTACTTCTGAAAACCGGCCTTACCTGAGCGATTATGACACAAGGTCAGGCCAGTCAATCGTGAAACAACACCTGTGACCGGGATTGTGTGAAGCTTAATTGTGTCTCGGGACCTACGTATGCATGTAGGTGATTTGTATAGGTATCCCAAGGGGGCATTATGACGGTAGGCCTAGTGTTTAATCAACACGACAATTATGAAACAATGCCACATTTCATTGAAGCGCGGCAGTTTGTTTATCTTCTCAATGTTAGTAGAGCTAGAAGCCTAAGTTTCGCATCTGATTTAAATGAGGCCCAAAGGGGGTTGTTTTTGCATGGTCGTAAATGAAGCCCGTTATGTTTTTTAAGATAATACCGATGACGGAAATACGACTAGTATCAACTGATCAATTATATTTAATATTGAAACAAAAAAGTTTCACACCCTTTCATATTATTCGATGTGTAAAATATCCACATCGGCCCCATCCACACATGACGAAGCTTCACAGGATGTAACAAAATGTAGGTCGATCGTAAAGTGCTACATGTAAAAATACTGTTTAAAATTACAGTTATAGTCATTTGCCTTTCTTATATAATCTGCAATATATATATTGATTAACTTTCATAATATTCGTATTATTCAGACAAACCAAATTGTCTACGTACGTACGTGCCGGTTTGTAATCGGGTACATTCTAACAAAACATTGTCCTAAAAATTATATCCCGAATTCGACCAGTCATTTCCCATCAACTTCTCAAAACCGAACCCTCTGTAAACCGAACAGATATCTACGGCACCCAATCGCCTAGCCAGAAATACCCGCAGCTTATACCGCTGCGCCACATCGACGTTCTTAAAAAAGAACGTTTCAATGGCGCAGAGATGGTCGGCCAGATACCCTGACATGATCATTGTGGAAGTCGTCTATTAGATGATATGAATACCTGGATCGCAATGTATTTACATACATGGATACGAATTGTACATATATCATAAATATTTCTCTCGGTACAACTACGACAGGAAATTCAAATCTATATCTTCGGATCACCAACACATAGTGTATATGATACATTGTGCTAATAAATAGATATATAACATAGTAACACAAATGACGAAGGAAGACAACTTTTTGACTCGTGCCCTGACCGGGCCTCGAGCTCACGATCTTACGGCACCCAATTGCCTAGCCAGAAATACCTGCAGTTAATACCGCTGCGCCACATCGGCGTTCTTAAAAAATAACGTTTCAATGGTGCAGTGATGGTCGGCCCGATACCCTGACATGATCATTGTTGAAGTAAGATGATATAAATATATATTTATTAGCACAAAGTATCATATACACTATGTGTTGGTGATCCGAAGATATAGATTTGTATTTCCTGTCGTAGTTGTACCGAGAGAAATATTATATATATATATATATATAATTGAAAATATATAATGTCCTTGTGATGGATATACATAGTAATAATAATAAAAAACACAAACCAGAAATTCACACTAGCGCTTTCACATGCTTTTAGAGCAAGCTCTTCAGGTGTAATGAAAGGATTTATTTGTGACGTCATCACTGTGTGTCATGGTTACGTCAAAACAACATAGATTGATGACGTCATAAAAGACAATGATCAAAAGTACACATAAATACAAAATTGATTACGTCAAAATAAAAAGATACACAATTAGAAATTATGTAATGGAAAACAAATGTTTTTACAGTAACATTGATTTGGAATTACACAGAACTACATGAATTAAGACTTGGTTTTTTTTAAAATAGATTAATAAACATATTTCCTTTTGATTCTCTTTCTATAGCATCTGAGCTAGACATTTGGTATATAGGTAAAACATAAAACTCACTTTTAGAACATTGGTACATATGTTTACTAACTGTTAAAAATCTTAGATTGTCTGTTCTTATTTGCTGTCTATGTACTGTCATACGTTTACTAATTTCGTTGCCCGTCTGGCCAATGTAAAATTCTGAACAATTTTTTGCAAATCATAGCATAGAAACATTTTTAGATATACAATTCATATTTGTTTTGATTTGAAATTTAAATCCATTTTTGAACGTAAGATTGGAACATTCTATGATACTTTCACATGTACCACATCTAGGTCTACCACATTTAGATATACATGGAATTTGCTGTTCAGAATCAAACTTTGAACGGCATAATAAACGTTTCAAATTTCTTGGTTGTCGCTTACAATTTGTGATTTTATTTCTGTCTAATACCTTTTTCATCTTGTCACTATTCTTAAGAAAATCCTCACAACTTCTAATGATTGGGAAAATATTAAAATTGTTTGGATTGTATGTAGAAACAAAAGGTAAAATGTCTGTGTTCTTTTGGCTTGCCACATGGGAAGTAAAAGGTCCCTTTTCCTTAGCTTTCTTTATTCCATTCAAAATTATCTCACACAGTGATGCCGTCACAAATAAATCCTTTCATTACACCTGAAGAGCTTGCTCTCAAAGCATGTGAAAGCGCTAGTGTGAATTTCCGGTTTATGTTTTTACATTATTATTACTATATATATATATATATATATTTCTGTCGCATTTCCCTGTTCCGAAGAACAGACGAAATACATACACAAATCTGCATTGTAGTGGCAGTGACGGGGAATCATCTGAGGTCAAGCCATGCCGTGGTAAATATTTAGTCACTATAAATATCCACATATGAAGACGTGGGCTGGATATAAACATGACAGCAATTTGTATGGGTTTCCTATCCATTCTGTAATTTTCAGGCAACGCTGAAAAGGAACTTGTGGTGTTTTATCGGAAATGAAGCAATCATATCGTCAATTTTCACTTAACATTGACATATTGTTGTTTTGACTGGTTTTGAAAGATTATAAAGGTAACTTTAATTACAGACATTTGGCTAGGAATGACTAGACAATCTTCAGATTCACCGTGAATAACTTCCCAATTGTTGCTATGCTGTCAGAAAAATTATCTTTTTTGTAGTACAGTTTTTGTTTAAACTTCAAGCCAGTTTCTCATTCAGCATTGGACCTTCAGTTACTGTAGGCATTGATATTTAATTTTAGGACAATGAATGTATTTTATCTTAATCTTTCTTAATCGTTCGAAGCTGTTGATGTCTATTTGGAGGTTTCTCACGTACTTACTTTCATTTATTTCTTTTGTTTTTTCTCTCTTTTATTGGGGGGGGGGGGGGGGGGAGTTGAATGAGCGGGGGAGATGGAGGCGGATGTTGGCGAGGGGAATGGTGGGTTAGATGTTCGAAGTTCGAGCTAGAGATTATGCTATCGATTTCGGGATACTCTTTAATCTACCAAGAAAACTGCTGATAAGTCTTCATTTCTTCATTATAGAGCATCGCTTTTCATAGTTAAGGATTTCAAAAAATCGAAACGACGATATGTGTTAATCAACCCGGCTGCTAAACAATTAACCGACTACTTAAATAACAGTACTGAAAGATTAACAGGGTAGACTTATTGTAGCGCTGATGAAAAGATACATTTCATAAGGCACAATAGTGTATCATTTGCCATAGTCTTGTTATGTTGTAGTCACAGTAGAATAGGGATTCAGTAGTTACTATATAATTGTAAGAACCAAAAAAGATTGGGTTCTTCACATTAAATGAACATCTGTGCCAGTTACTAATCTAATCTGCGAATGACATTTTGCCTTTCTATTTTTAAGCCTTCAATTGTCTGCTCAGTTTTTTTCGCTCTTTCTTTTGAGCACATGTTGTCTCTTATTACAGCCGAGTTATTTAAGGTACCTGCATTTTGTGAAAGATAGAATAAATAGATTTTTAAAAAGCATCAATTGATTTGCTGATAATAAAAATTATTATCAACTTACAGTTTTTGCATCCATTACACACCTTTTTCCTTCTCATTCAAGAGAAACATTGTTTTTCCCCTTTTTTATGATAGAAGTACATGTACTTCATTAGAGATATACCACTGTCTACAACAAAGAAATGTTATAACAAAACAATTTGTTGAAACATGAAGGAAAAACATCGCTAAAACCGATTGCCGTGAAATTGTATTGCATCGCTCAGATTAGCACATCTTCCCAAAATAGATACCTGCATATATTTGTATTCAAAAGCAAACCGAAAATAGATGATGCGTTTTTGTGTCAGAATTAAGGTAAAAACGCAGACACACACCAAATATATAGTGTGATGTCCTAATATGGGTCGCAGAACCAAACAGATTTTGGGATTAGGTTGTGGAAATCAGCAAATATTCCCAAAGGATTATCCTTTGGATAATAGGCACAAAAATAGACTGAGAGTTTTGCTAGGATTCTAGAATCATACAAACATATTCTGTTCTGTTTGTTGGAAAATTCTGTCTTAGGGTTGGAATCAAATCCTTAAGCAATGAATCAGTTAAAAAAATCAATTCATCAAGTTCACCGTAAATGTTATCGAATTCTTCAATTTTTGTATTAAAGTAGACCGTTCAGACACATAACAATAAAGTATGTGCATCTAGTTGGTCCTTATAACATGTTCGATGTATAAAACATATTTCGAATATTGACGTTATCAATCTACTACAGCTGTGTAGGCAAACTTTTATATAAAAAAAAAACAGGACGGGAACTTAATATCTGTTTAAATAAGAACAAGTTTTCATCCCAAAAATACATACATCAGCGGGTACCTGTTGTCAATCCTAACAAATACATACCTCGGCGGGTACCTGGTGTCTGTCCTAACAAATACATACCTCAGCGGGTAACTGTTGTCCATCAATGGTATGTTCTGATCCCATATTCTCCTCTCTTCCGTAGTGCACTTTGACCTGGTAGATGTGGTAGTTATACTGGAGCGGGCCCATCGAGGCATTCAGTAGTTTGATATAGGTTTCGTCTATGTGGAGAGTGATATCATGGCCCGTATTCGTCAAGTTACCTGTAATCTGATTTCATATGAAAAGTTCACACAAAACTAATACAATTAAAAACACGTTTTTGTATCTTTTGTTATAATGTTCAGAAAAAATATGAAAACATCAAGAAGTCTAAAAATGTCCAAATACCCGTCAATGATGAAAATAAGTATTTTCCAACAAATATTTGGTATATGCCATTGTAAATATTGTTGAAATTATTTTTCCCAACCTGAATTTTTCATACACATTGTAGAATATTATATACTAAAACATAGTAGTTACATTAAAACTCATAAACATCAGGTATTACCGATGGCTGCTATCAAAAGTAAGTCGGTACTACAGAGGCAGAATGATCTTTTTCCATGGTAAAATCGATGCCGAGGAAAATACTTTTCATAAAAACTGCTTCGAAAAAAACAACTAATTGTGGACAGTTTTAGTTATTTCCTGTTAAATACCTACGATAGATACAAAAAAAATCAATACTGCAAACATAAGATTGCAAAAGATGAAGCAGTTTTTAATGATTTGGTATTGTCCGTTGATAATTAACTTTCGCCCACCTAATTAGTTCATCACTAGCTTCCAAATAAAGCAAACCCCAAGCTAGCGGTAGCAATAAAGTAACAAACGCATGAAAGCAGATAACGGCATCGTTCATTCATCCCGGAAGTCATTTTGTGTCTCACAAGAAAGGAAATAAAGGGCAAAGCAACAATCTGTTGTTTATGAAGTCTCGCTAGCTCACGTGGGAGTTGAACGTGGTCATGGACACCAGACTATAAAAAAACTAGCTGGTGTAAAATTAACATGCGAGATATACCGCTAGAAGGCTTGTTAGCAAGGCCACTGTATGTTAATAAAACTTGAACGGAATGTTTGGAACAAACAAAACTATGTCCATCACAAATACATGTATAATAATTATCTTTGTTTAACATACCAGTAAACAAAAATAATTTAATTTAGTTTGTAACAAGCATTTTCTTTGGCCTAGAAATTGAAACGTCGCTTTTGATTGGAGGATCTAGCAGGGTAATAATTGAGAAGAGAAAAGAGTCCATCAATAAAGTGATTTTTGCAGGATATGGATTAAATTAAAAGGACTAACTTGAAAACATTTTTATGTTACAGTTATAACACAAAACCGCTTCGGTTTATTTAAGCTACACTCCTTTTTTAGGTGTTATACCTCCATAACATAAAAGTAAAACTGTGGTAGTTAGATGGATAATAAACGGCGGAAATTATTTTTAGCGTTTCTTTCCGTTTGAGTATTGGTGTACAAAGTATCAAGAGTTTGAATAAACCCCCTCATTTTGTGTCGGTCGTTTTTTATGCCATATTTGTTCCTGATTTTGCTTCACTGATATCTGATTATGTCCTTTATGTTAATGGTGTATTTAATTCCTTGTATTCTATTTTTTTTATCATCAAAGTAAAGGTCACATGTGAGTTGCTTTTACATACATTGTAAATATGTAAGCTGTTATGATGAAAACGATATTATACATATAATCAATTTCTTTTTCCTATTTGTTGCTCTTTTTATGCTGGCATAGTCTCGCCGTGAAAGGCCTGAGCCAGACTTTGATTAATTAATCACTTTCCCTGTCACGCAGTGGGCAATACCATACCTTCTTGGTTTGTATGTTCAAGTATGTAAGAGAAGGGTCGTACAGGAGGTCACGTGGTTTGATGTCTATTGGGGACTGGAACTTGCCATCCCGACACATAGTCCAGGCGGGATTGAGGCCCCAGTAAAGTGGACCTGCAAGCAAATTTATAAATACAATTACATAACAACAAAAGTAAAACAAACAAACAACCAAAACAAACAAAAAACAAACAAACAAACAAAAAGTGTGTGTGTTGTTATTACCGAATAACTATATGTACAAGTATCAAACTTTATTTCGCCCAAACGTAAATTTTTCCAATGATGCCGACTATAAAGTTGTTTTTTTTTTATTATATTAAGCAATTATACGCTTGACATTTAACGTGTATTTATCACCGTCTACTTTATACGATTCCACTCACTCTCAATATTCCTTCTATTTATATATACATGAATCTTCTCTTCTACTTTAGATGTTTGATCCCATCCAAAACAAAGGAATTCGCCTAGCACTTGGTGCTTCTTGAACAACACCAGTGAAAAGACTTTATGTAGAGGTAAATGAGCCATCTTTAAATGACTGAAGGAAAAAACTAGCCCTACAATGTGCTGCTCATTTGAAGTCAAACCCCAAAAAACCTGACTTTCAATCAAAAACCAAAAATTCTTACCAACATTTGGCATAAGAATTTCAAACTTTCTACGGTAACTTAACATAAATTAAGACAACATAGCCGAGTACAGCGTATCAGATATACCCTCATGGCTTATTGGAACACCCAGTATTAACCTGCTCTGCATGAGAGGGCAAAGTCGAGTGCATTACCCGAAGAACACAAATCCTTCTTCCGGGAGTGTATTGCAGATTTTCCAGATCATGTTCAGTTCTACACTGATGGCGCAAAAGATGATGAAAAAAATCACAGCAGCATGCTACACCGATCACCATTGTTCTTCAATCCGTTTGCCAGACGGTGCCTCTATTTTCTCTGCGGAAGCATGTGTCATCGGTATGGCCCTCGACAATATCAATGAACACCGCATTAAAAAGGCACTCATTTGCTCTGCCTCTCTGTCTCTCCTTCAAACTTAACAAGTAACGAGACCCTAAAAATTAGAAATTCGAATATCTCATATCTTTAAAAAAAAAAAGCTAAATAACTTTGGATTCCTAACCATATCAGAATTAAAGGCAACGAACTTGTTGACCGACAAACAAAAAATACTTTAAATCTCCAACAAACAAATATCAAACTACCATATATAGATTTCAAACCTGTCATTTGTACTGCCATTCAACGTAAATGGCAGCAACGCTGATCTTTCGAAACAAGCAACACACTTTTTTAAGTACTACCGAAACTTAAAGCATTCATTCCAAGTCGGAAAGATCGTAGAGTGGAAGTTGTCCTCTCTCGGCTCTGTACCGGACACACATATCCTACTCATTCGTTCTTTTTAAAACGAGAAGATCCACCAACATGCCATGCATCCGACTGGATTTTTTTCTAATAGACTATTCTGATTCCAAGCACATTCGTGATACAACTTTCGAGTCCTGGATATGAAAACTCTTTTCGATTCTGTGGATTCGAAAGCATTATTTACATGTAGCTGTTTTAAAAACATCGATCTATTCTAGATTTGATGTCCGTTTACCTTACTCTCTTTGACGTTGTATATATATCACAAAGATAAAATTATCTATTGGTTATATTTTTTATTATTTTAACCCACTTTTTATCATAACTATCTAAATATACAATACGAATGCTTTTAGAAAAGAACATTCTTATCTGATTTTAAACGCAAATAAAATAAAATAACAGTACTTTGTTTGGCCCTAAATGGCCCTAGGTGTCGATGGACCGTAAAACCAAAACAGACAAACAATCTACTTTAGGTCATAGCGTAACTAAACTGAAGGCACATTCCATGCCACCTTTCGAATGATATCATTTGGCCTGCCTGGAAGGTCAAAGTCGAGTAAAAAGCAAAGGAATTATGCGACAGCATTGCGGTTCTTTGAATTTAGTGCAGATGCTCCACGGGAACATGACATAGTGCAACAGTGCAGATAATGTATTATTTACCGCAACCTGCTGGTATCAAAGCTGGGTTATAATGTTATTCACAAATTATTGTAACGGCAATAATAGACAGGTATATAATCCCCTCTGGTTCGTTCAGACCTAAATAACAAGGATTTTCTGACATTCAGGAATATGACTGCAGTCCGAATCATGGAAGTGTTTTGTACATGACAGTATATATTGTAGGTAAATATGAAGCAGATGAATGAACGGACAGTGGGGCTTCGTGTAGACGTATATAGTGTGGCGTGTCAGTATTTCACAATATATAACACTTTGATAGATGAAAGGATCGAAACCTCGTACACAGATAAGTATGATGTACATTTATAAATCATTACACAGTACACTGCTTTTTAACAAGAACCTCCTCTTTTGTTGTACAAAGCTCTGGGTAGCCGGACTAAATCATTATAGCAAACATCTTTGAGAACAGGTGATTTTGTTCCACCATCACAGTCACAGTACTTTCAGTGACGTTTAAGTCCTAGTAACCAGCAATAGGTCATGCAGTTAATTTATTCCGTAAATCAACTACCTCAGTATGTTTTACGAAGATCCCATTGTGTACAGGTTATAGTTTCACAGATGTTCTTCTCTTTAATACGTCATAACCTTTCACATTGCACCTTAGATACATCATATACCTGAGGAATATCTTTTGCATTGTTATATGGTAAATACACGGTAGTTTCTGTCAATAGCCCCGTTCTGCCTCATGTTGAGAAAGATAATAATCTACAGAATGAAATAAAAGGCGATGTACCAACGTTTACATGATTACAGTAACAATAGTCAGTCTGTAGTAACCGCCTTATAGGGACAATAACACTGGTGATCATAGTGATAATTCGTCCCCCAAAGACTCCTACAGTCATCAATACACTGTATACTCGCGTCTTAGCATGATGCTAGTTATATTACCTATATTCTAGTTATATTACGTTTCAAGTATGATGTCCACTTTACAGTCATAGTAATGACATCGTAGATAGACCGCTCGCCGCCTTATTGCCCACTTCATTGCCATGGTTTATATGTGTTAGCACACCGCAGTATCAAGGTTGTCGGCGTACATATCGCTCCCCGTAATGAACGAAATATAACAACACAGATATAATACCTTTGTCGTTTTCTTTTAATATGTCACTTTTTGATAGCTGCAACGTAGTAATAGCAACATTTTTTGTCATTGTAACCGCCCCGACCTTGCCAAATAAACAACCTTGTTGTCATAGTAACCAAATCACAAAAACTCATATTGTGTTTATTCTTTTTCTTTGATAGTTATATTTATCAATGTCAATTTCGCGACTTCTGTAACAAAACAGAAACCATATTGTAGTCAATAATTGGCACATCGTTATATACACATTTTGTTGTCATAGCAACTGTTGTCGATATATACACTCTACAAGCAACCTCGTCGCTACCATAGTACTGGCATGTACGTGCTGCTCTTTCAAGCTTATGTTCATTTGATGGGATGTTATACCTAGCGGTTACTAAATTCTGAATGCGAAATGCAATATTCAATCGTTATGTTCCTACATTAGGAATACCATTTCATGTTTTCTGTCAGGGGATATTTCCCGAAAAAGTGGATGGTAGATATTAAAAGCAAATTTCATGGGTAATATTATTGGATTAAGACTAGATGTACTTCGCCCTAAGAAGAATCAACCATAAGGGTACACATTATATATCGATCGGAGACCATTTAGAATATCGTACTCTATGGGAACACAGCAATACATTTGTCTAGTGCAATATATTGTATTTTTAGCTCGAAAGGTTGTAAAGTGACCTAATATGAAGATATTTACCCAAACACAGATGACCGATTCAGCACGGTACACTTCCCTGTTAGCACGTCTGTAATGTTTATATCTTTACTTTGGCCTCCGTGCGTGGCGTAATTAAGTCCAACTGTATTAACCTTTGGGAAATAATGTCTACTTCTGTTGAAGGACGAGAGACGGCATCAAAGAAACACTTTCAGTTAATGTGTTAAATAATTTCAAACTGGTAATAAATATTAATTAATGTATCATTATCATAACAGCTTTCGTTTGCTATGATCTTCTGATTAATGATGTGTATTATAAGGATGTTTTGTCACGAGTTGTAGCACACCGACCACGGTTGTAGGTATCAATTGTGGATTTATGTCTTCACAGCGGTATATGGCTGGAATAGTAATAAAGAGGCATTGTTTGGTAATTTTGACTTCGGCTTTTAATCATTGCAATATGGTAACGTGAGTGGTTACATTAGTGAAGTGTTCATATACCAGGTCGTCTCTGGGGTTAACCTGAGGTGGAGGCGAACATATTATAGCGGTTTAATGTCGAATTGTTGATGGGATCAATTGGGGACAACATTATACTCTCTATATCACACAATACTATATATATCACGTTATACTCCCTTAACCCAATTTACTCTCTATATCACATTATACTCTCTATATCACACTATAATCTCTATGCTTTATTATACTCTCTATACCACACAATACTATATATATCACGTTATACTCCCTTAACCCAATTTACTCTCTATATCACATTATACTCTCTATATCACACTATAATCTCTATAACACATTATACTTTCTATGCTTTATTATACTCTCTTTACCACACAATACTATATATATCACGTTATACTCTCTTAACCACATTTTACTCTCTATATCACAATATTCTCTCTATTTCCCATTATAATCTGTATACCTAAATATACTCTCTATATCACACTGCAATCTCTATAGCACACTTTAATCTCTATAGCACACCATACTTTCTATGCTTTATTATGCTCTCCATATCACACAATACTATCTATACCACAGTATGCTCGCTACACCAAACTATACTCGTTATACCACACTATGCTTTCAATACCACATTATACCCTCTAGCTTCTCGTTCTTCATAAATGCACCGGGAAAATGTAGTAATTAATAGTGGTTACATGCAATATCGGTTCACAAACCTGGACTCACTTACATGATTAGTTTTACTCTGCTTTTCATAAGGTAGGTAGTTTTTTAAAGAAAAAAATCCGCATTTAAGATCATAGAGATTGAAATTGTATATATTCGACATTTTCATGAGGTATCCATTCCGCATGTTATCAAGAAGCTTGCTGAGGTGAAAAATGATAAAGTTTGTTCGAATAAATGACTCACTAATTGTTCAAATTAGTGACTATTACCATTGATTCACAAAGTGTTCAAGTTATTGATATTGGCATTGACTCACGAAGTGTTCAAGTAAATGGGATTGACTTACAAAGTGTTCAAGTTATTGACATTGACTCACAAAGTGTTCGTGTTATTGATATTGACTTACGAAGTGTTCATTTTTTAACATTGATTCACGAAGTGACCAAGTAATTGACATTGATTCACAAAGTGTTCGAGTTATTGATATGGACTTACGAAGTGTTCAATTTATTGACATTGACAAACGAAGTGTTCATTTTTTTACATTGATTCATGAATTGACCAAGTAATTGACATTGACTCACAAAGCGTTTGAGTTTTTGCCCTTAACTCACGAAGTGTTCAATTTATTGACATTGATTCACGAAGTGTCCGAGTGATTGACATTGGCTTACGACGTGTTTAAGTGATAGACATGTTTAATCGAATACATAATCATACCCAACATTTAATGACAGGTTTAAGGAACAGTATTACTTTATACTCTACAGCGGGCTCAAATCATAATACTGCATTCTAATGTTAAGTGACAATGACCAAAAATGCAAAGATACAGTAAAAAGTGTACTAGCATGCCTAAATATTTGATGTGAAACGTCATGGATTGTCTCTCTTTCACACAAGGTAAAAACAAAATAGCATGTACAATTCTATATGTATGTACTACAGTAATTGAGTTTTTATGAAACGAAAGTATTGGTGTATACACGAGGTTAACACATAACTCATCTCAGATTTCAATTTAGAAGTGTGGGAAAGTATAACATGAACTTTCTATGATAAAGACTAAAAAGAGACAATGTACACTAACAACAACGGATACTTCTGTAGTCTAAATCAGACACCATTGTCCCAGCGGAACAGAAACATCAATCAAAACCCCGCCAAAATCTGGCTTCATCTTACAATACCATGTCTATTTCTTTCATAAGAAAAAAAGGAAGCTTTTCGGCAACTAAATATGTTCACATGAAGAGAATTATTCTAGGCATTTTACACAATTACACTGTAGCGATGTGCCCCTGGAGGTTTCCTACGAAAACATGAAAGGTAAAGCAATGGAACCTCGAGCGGTTGATAGAAATATCAAGAGTTCATCTTTTTACCGTGTAGACTTTATGAATGACGGGTCTCTTCCTCGGTGATGGCGTGTGACGTTACCGGGTTACAATGTAATAATGGCGAAGACGAGATTCAACATGAGGGAAGTATCAGTTTAACAGGGGCGGACGGAAGTGCTATATGCTAAACCAGTTGTAGTTATTGAATCATACCGGAAGTTCGACAACATAATCCCTTCCCATAAGATTTTAAGCGTTTATTTCATTACAACAGATCGTTAAATTAGAACACTTTCTTTTATCAACTCAGGAGTATATATTTTGCACCTTACAGCGATCTCTGTGATAGGTGTTTTCTCTTGTAGATATAGTATATAATATCCTGATCCTTCTCCGGATACACAGTTACAATGTTTAGCATTGTTTAATCGAAATATGTTCCATGGTTTTAAATCGTAATATTAACCATGGTTTAACATCGTAATATTTACCGTGGATTTACCCCGTAATATTAACCGTGGTTTTACCTGTAATATTTACCGTGGTTTCCCCCCACAATGAATTACCTTGATTTTACACCGTAATATTAACCGCCGTTTTACCCCGTAATATTTACCATAGTTTAACCCATCAATATTTACCGCCGTTTTACCCCGTAATATTTACCGCCGTTTTACCCCGTAATATTTACCGCCGTTTTACCCCGTAATATTTACCGTGGTTTTAACCCCGCTATACTAGGGACGGTGAGAACAAATATAAACCTATGACAACATATACATCTCAGTTAACGGCAGGCGGGAACTGGTGCTTTGCATTTCGTAATGTAGTGATACTAATTTAATGGTAGATTACCTCTACAAAAACGTTAAAACTGGCATATTTTGTACATTCCTCTACTGGCCTAGCTTCCTTCAAGTACCGTATTATAATGAAATTTTAATTGTTACTCGTTTTAACTTAAAGCCCTTGCGAGCAGGAGAGCAGTTAAGTGAAACATACATTCCTAATATAGAAATTACATTGTTACCCTTGGGATATTACCTTTGTTAACAAGTTAAACATTCAATTAAGCTTAAATTCGCATAAAAACGTAGCAAGGTATTTCGTTGAACAGCGTCATGTAAGGGCTCTACACGACAATTCAAAAAAGTGATGATGTGCATCTCTTAACAACAGCGTGTGAACAATGGACATATAAGACAATAGCAAGGAACGAATATAATGGACATTCGTAAATGGTTAAAAGCAAACATAGCGTACTGTGGCTACCTCTTTTGGAGGTCTATTTATAGCAACTGACAATGGTCTAGTACGAGATAATTCCGTTAACAATCTTATACGACGAAATAAAAAAAAAACTCACTAAAAGTAAGTTAGAGAAGGTCAAAGGTGAGAGATCTGTATAGCCACTGTAGGTTTTTAATTGGTTTGTTTTTCTTCTCCATGTCACCATTGGTCATTGTTATTAATAGCTCGCTAGCAGTTCAACTTTTTATATGTCCATCATTCAACCATGCCTTAACCAAAAGGGTATGTCGTACATTAACGTTCAAACATCTATATATGTGTAAAGGTTGTCGTTTTAATAATGATAGTACAGGTGTTTGATGAGATGTATCGATACATGTAAAATTGTACAATGATTAACTCGATTACCTCGGTCGTCTAACACTTTCATTCGAACTTGTTGGTTATATTCATTTTACATGTACCTCTCGTGTCGATTACATATTCACGTCAAAAGCATTACTATCCGGATGAGCGAGTGGAAGAGATTAGAACCAGCCACTTTGGTGGTGTTTGAGGACCATAACACTCGTACTATATTGTTAACATCCTGGTTCCTGACGTCACGTTTGCTAGACTCATCTGGATATGTCACAATTAACTAGCTACTGATGTTAAATAACTTTTTATCATCTTTTTTGATAATCAACATCGTATGAAAACGTTCAGGCTTGCCATTAAATTGGCAACCCATGCAGAGACAATTCAATCGAATCTGCCAACGATAGTTCATGTCGAACGATATCTAATACTTCAAAGCTGGCCAATTCTCGAGATCATTTTTATTAGTGAATTTTAAACATACCTTATTTGTAATTCAAATGCATTCAGGCCAGCTATATACATCAGCAGAAATTTTCAGAATATTACTGTCAAGAAAACATTGATTTTCCAATATTGTGCTAAGAACTTTAACTTGGATTGTTGACATTCTTCAAACATAGTCGTTACTACTGACACTAATCATTGTTTAAAAGCCATATATCATAACGAATGTTAGTGTTATCTGCTTTAACGATAAACAAAAAATATTCTGCGATACTATCACTATCATCAAAAAAATATGACAGTTTGAGGGGAATTTTACTGTTTGAACCCAAAGTAATGATACCCCGGAATGACATGTGCACACTGCCGTTAATGTAATTGTAAAATGTACGTTAAAAGTACACTACTTATCACAATTCAAGTTGTTAGTGTAGCTGACCGAGAAAAGGTCAAATAAAATCTAGGAGAAAAGATGTGCGGAAGGGAGAAAAGGAGAAAAGCTGACAGAAACTTGATTGATTAAGGCCGATTGCATTTCAGACAACCAGGCTGTTGTGTTAACAGTCCCGGTAACGGGGTTGTTAGTTTAAGCGTTCACAAAATGGTAAAAATCGTAACTGATCCCAGTCAGTATACCATTGGAATCCTAAAGGGAGAGACACCGATAGACTTTATAGGTAGAGGGATATCATCCAGTTGGACTGGCTTCAACACGCATAGAAGTCAGAGTCTACAGAGTCCAAGCAGACGACCATCGTTTGGACAGCCATATTATCCAATTATTTGGCGTGATATAAAACTACCTTCTAAAGGGAAGTGTCTTAAAGAGAAATGATCCATGAAATCATGGAATATTTGCACTGCTGCCAAGGTGGAATGTACAGCGAGAAATTAGACAGTATTAAATTAAACCTTACTCTGCTGAAGTGACACTGGCGCAGTCGACAGGAGAATGGATCTGTCAAAAAGCGCAAAGCAGAAAACTCCAGTTAAAACATCCAATTACATGGCAGTTAGTGCGAGGCTAATGACAGGTTTAGGGGTCACATGACCCCATTCAAGATCACACGAGCGTATGACGGTATAACGGGTGTATTGTTGATGTGTGCACAGTTTTCTATCAGTCTGGACAAAATATTTGTTCCTTGACAACTTCTTCAGAGAGGCAAGCAAAGTCTGAAACTGATTATATTTACGTCTGTGGTATACGTACAGTTCTCAAGAGATGTCGGTTACACAAAGGAGAGATTGATTAGGATGATTACCCGTCGGTACAAAACACGTCATTTTATATATCATCGCTGACACATGCTAGAAACATGGACAGTTTTCAATAAATGCTTATTTTGTTTATATGATATTTTCCGACAAAATTTCTTTCGTTTCATCTTAATTGCTAACAATATATGTCTGCTTTATAAATTCGTAAAGGTATTGGTGAACCCATGTCCCTCGTGGCGTAATGTAAATGGTCTGGAAATACAGGATGTACTAGCTCGCATAAGCGATTGATAATTCAATCACAAATTACGTCAAAAACCGGAAGTGAAATTAAGACGACAGAAATGAAGCGCGCGCTCTCATCGTTTGACTAATAGTGCAGACAATCTTTACGACTGTATAACTGATGCATCGGTTCATACGATTGCATTTTTCTCGCGATATCTGGAATTCATCCCGAGAAAATACAGTAACATTGGTATATTTACGCTGGCTGTGTACACAAACATAATTATTTATGAAATATAAAACAACTTCTTATCATCAATTAAAACGTGTGAAAGATTATAATTAATCTTCTCTAACCTCTGATTTTTGTCTAGGTTGTATTTAAAGTTGTATTTGTAAATGTGTATATCTCAGTTACATTTGTAAACAAATAACAAACACACTTATGTCTACCAGTAACTAATAATTAAAGCAGTGATTCTTTATCATATACATAGACGTAAATGAACTGATCATATTGCTATTAATTCAGTTTAGTTTAAACAATATTTTATTCAATATCTACATGTCATATATATGATACATACTAATAAAAGGATTCAGAAAAAAGTATGAAAATACATATTTATATCTGTCTCCTTAAATAACAGATTGGCGGGTGACAACACTGTATAGCCAGTTATTAGTCAAATAGTATAACTTAAAAACAAACTATTTATGAGAGAGAGAGAGAGAGAGAGAGAGAGAGAGAGAGAGAGAGAGAGAGAGAGGGGGGGGGGGGGGGAGAGAGAGAGAGATAGATGTAATGGGACCTAGTGATACTATAGGTACTACATAATCATAATGACATAATAAAACATAGTAATATAATGTAAATATACAGCACTAGTGACCTCTTGGGACTCGTAAAATGGCACTATTAATTTAAAAAACGTTTGGTTTTTAAAATATAAAGTTGGATGCAATGGAAAATATTTTCATTCTCTGTAATCGATAGATTTGGATCTCCGTATAGGAGCATATCAAAAGTGTAGTCTATTGGTAGATCTACAAAACATTCGTTTCTTACAATGGTATAGTTTGGACAAGACAATAGAAAGTGTTCAGTGGTTTCATACGCTTGTCTACATGAACATAAAGGGCTGTCGTTAAGATTACGACTAAATAGATGGGCATTTAGAGAGCTGCAATTCATCCTCAATCTAGCATGATGAACCTGATCAGAACGTTTCCCATAACTATAATAAGGAGGGACTGTCGGTGAATGTTTGTGTAGGTATTTTTTCAGGTTACTAAGGGAGGGGCTATTTTTAATATCTGGGGGTAGTGAGTTCCACAGGTCAATAGAAGAAGGGAGAAAAGAGTTTTTATAGAAGTTCGTTTTACAGAATACATTATTTAAGTTATCAGCATCGCGTGTGTTATATTGATGAACGTCCATTCTGCGCTGAGGGAGTAAATTAGAAAGGTATGGGGGAGTGAGGTCAAAAATCATTTTGTGAACCTGAACAATTTTTTTCAATTTACGGCGATATTGTAGAGTGTCCCACCCAGTTTCTTCATATAATTTAGCATGGCTTGTAAGTTTGGTCCCACCCGTTATAATTCTTGCAGCTTCCAGTTGAATATTTTCTAGATATTGAAACTGTTGAATAGTAATATTATCCCAGACGATATCCCCATATTCTAGTATGGGCCTGATAAAGGAGAAGTATAAGGTTTGAAGTGAATTCCTATCTATTTTAAATCTGAAACGTCTCAATATGGCTAGTTTATTTGATGCTTTGTTAATCATATAATTTATATGTTCAGACCAAGTACCGTCATGGGAGAGGAATAGCCCTATATGTTTATGATGTTTGACCTCTCTAACAGGAACGTTATTCATGAATAATGTGGGGTGACGGGGTTTATTAATTTTCCTGCTCACTAAAAGAGATTCGGTTTTTTCTGGGTTAAACTTAACCAACCACTGTTCAGACCATTCATGAATTTCCTTAAACAGTCATTCAACATATCAGCACAGTGAGTGGGAGTATCTACTAAAGCATAAAGAGAAGTGTCGTCTGCAAATAATTTTATTGTGGTGTTGATGCCTTCAACGATATCATTAATAAAAATCAAAAACAATAGAGGGCCTAATATTGACCCCTGGGGAACCCCAGCACTAATTTCCATCCATTCGGAAGTCTTACTATTTTTAAATAACTTTGAAACCATGATAAAAATCTTCCACCGATGCCTATTTTGCGTAATTTGGAAAGTAAACCCGTATGCCAAACTCGATCGAATGTCTTACTAATATCACAAAAGATCATTCCAATTTCTTTGCCTTTGTCTAGTGCTGAATAAATGTCATTAGTAATTGCAATTAACTGATTTACTGTAGAGTCGCCAGCTCTGAATCCAGACTGAGACAGTGATTATAGAGAATTTTCAGTAATAAACTTATAAAGGTACTTAAAAACACATCTCTCCATTACTTTACCTACAATTGGAATTAAAGATATTTTTTGAGAAGAGAAGGATCGTCTTTTTTAAACACAGGGGTAACATTTGGTAATTTCCATGTACTAGGAAAAGATGAAGTGGCTAAAGAATAATTAACGATTATTTGAAGGGGATAACACAAAATTGCTGCCGCTTCCTTAAGTAGTCTTGGATTTACAAGATCAGGTCCCACTGCCTTGGAACAGTCCATATTAGATAAGACGGAATAAATGTCATTTGTTTCAATATGGATATGAGTAAGCAAAGGTAATTCAGTTTGTTCATTGTATATATCATAAGGAATTATCAACAATGAAAATGTTCACTTGGCATTTGTTTTCCATACCTTTCCATAAGAAGCATGGCGACCACCAATTGTACTGCTTGGCATCACATTGAGTATTAGGGTATTTCTATCCGACATTACCCGTACAAACTCGCAAGTAAATCAAGCTCGCCTCGTTTTTCGCGTCTATGCGTAGTTTGGTCTGACTTAATGCCTAAGACTGGAGAGGTTAATACTGGAACACAAATGGACAGTAACCATGTGACATGGTTTTCTTACTTAACAATATACAATTAACTTCCTCTCACGAGTCACCCTACAAACAGTGTAATGACGATTTGTTTCTGTGTCAAACATGGACAGGGTTTTATGTTTAGCACTTACTCCTGGAGTGATACTCTTGGAGTGATATGACGTTAAACCAGGCATTTGACTGTAAATCACTGCTGTAATGATGTGAGGGATAGGGACGCACTGGACGGTGTCTTGGCGGGAGTGACAGCCACGCGGGAATGGGATATACGACTGATCCAGAGCCGGTGTCTTAGCATCACCACGCGTGTTTACCAGTGCGCCCCGGTCTAAATTAAGATTGCTACGAAAGACAAATGATTGACGAACAAATGTAGAATCTCGTTATGAGAGTGGGCCCAAGTTGTTATTGGACGGAGCAGACAACATCAAGACGGATTGAACTTTGGACCCTGACAACTGGTCACTGAGTGACCACATGATGCATTAGCGATAGTCTGTCGATTTGTAGTTTTGGATTTTACAGTTAAGATTGGACCAGTCCGTTGATTCACCTCCTTATCAGGTGTAGGGAGGAAAGATTGGATGCAGTTTAATTGTTTCCTACTCAGTGTAAATCCCTCAGTTCCTATCGAGTAATATAACTGCAATTCATCCTTGGTGTATATCTAATTAATTGGTAAAACATCACAAAAACATAGAATAAACAAAACAGATGCAGCTCTGAGATGAATCTTTAACACAATTCATTGTTCCCAAATAGGACTTGCTGTCGCCTGGTTGCCTATATGCCAAGTAGGACCCGCTGCTCATAGCCTAATAGAACCCATTAATACAAATATAAAACTATTAGCGAACACCAGGAAAAACTTCAAAAGGCGATACGTCTACCACACGCTCGTACAACTGAAGGTAGGAGTCGCCACTACGAGGAGATGTTTCTCCTCTGAGCATAAAGGTTTGTAATGGCGTTATAGTTGGCCTAAAGACTATTACGGGACACACAATCTCCATTTAAGCACATTTTTCTCAACATGAAATCCACATTTGCTGTGGAAAATGCTTCCCACGCGTACAGTGCACGGTAACTTTTATTGACCAGATCTTTGATTTAAAGGTGGGGTTTTTTTTCAGACAGAAATAGTTGAAACTTTTTCAGGTTGTGATATGTACAACTTTAATACCAGGTGATCAAGCCATTTCATGTTATGCATCTTCTCGTGGTTGACATACTCTGCTTGCTATCAGCGACAGTCTGTGTCGCCATTCAATGAAACCGCAAAAGTACGACTGCTGATTTCAATTTTATCATGATTTGATCAAATATTTTAAGAGCGTTGGTGATAAAAAAGGATTCTGTTACAGGGAGTGAAATACTAAATGTCTACATTAACTGGCAAGGAAAATGACGCCAAGTAAATTAAAGAAATTAATTATGAAACGCACTATATCAAGTAACGGAAACTTAATGAAGTTATTTTGATGACGACAAAGATGTGGTGATATAAATTGGGAATCATACCGTTATAAAGACATTGCGTATCGCTATAGAATGATGTACCACGTGACGAACACTAGACTGACGGGAACCAATCCCATCAGTGTGTATGTATACTGATGTTACCACTACCAAGTGGTAATTAGACAAGGATATAGTGTCACAACCCAGTGGTATCAGAAATACACTAATTAGGTAAGGATATAGTAGTGATATCAGAAACACACTAATTAGGTAAGGATATAGTACCACAACCCAGTGGTATCAGAAATAAACTAATTAGGTAAGGATATAGTACAACTACCCAGTGGTATTAGAATACACTAACTAGGTAAGGATATAGTACCACAACCCAGTGGTATCAGAAATACACTAATTAGGTAAGGATATAGTACCACAACTCAGTGATATCAGAAATACACTAATTGGGTAAGGATATAGTAGTAGTATCACAACCCAGTGGTATCATAAATACACTAATTAGGTAAGGATATAGTACCACAACCCAGTGGTATCATAAATACACTAATTAGGTAAGGATATAGTATCACACCCCAGTGGTATCATAAATACACTAATTAGGTAAGGATATAGTACCACAACCCAGTGGTATCATAAATACACTAATTAGGTAAGGATATAGTACCACAACCCAGTGGTATCATAAATACACTAATTAGGTAAGGATATAGTATCACACCCCAGTGGTATCAGAAATAAACTAATTAGGTAAGGATTAGTACCGCTACCCAGTGGTATCAGAAATACACTAATTAGGTAAGGATTAGTACCGCTACCCAGTGGTATCAGAATACACTAATTAGGTAAGGATATAGTATCACACCCCAGTGGTATCAGAAATACACTAATTAGGTAAGGATATAGTATCACACCCCAGTGGTATCAGAAATACACTTATTAGGTAAGGATATAGTATCACAACCCAGTGGTATCAGAAATACACTTATTAGGTAAGGATATAGTACTACAACCCAGTGGTATCAGAAATACACTAATTAGGTAAGTATATAGTATCACAACCCAGTGGTATCAGAAATACACTAATTAGGTAAGGATATAGTATCACACCCCAGTGGTATCAGAAATACACTTATTAGGTAAGGATATAGTACTACAACCCAGTGGTATCAGAAATACATTCATTAGGAACTTATAATTCGAAGAGAAAATGACCGAGAGTGCCATTGTCCCATACGGAGAACACCACCAGGAGTTCCATAATAAGAACACGACCAAGAGTTCCATAGGGAGAACACGACCAAAGTTCCACAAGGCGAACACGACCAGGAGTTTCATAAGGTAAACACAACCAGGAGTTCCATAAGGAGAACACGACCAGGAGTTTCATAAGGTAAACACAACCAGGAGTTCCATAAGGAGAACACGGCCAGGAGTTTCATAAGGTAAACACGACCAGGAGTTCCATAAGGAGAACACGACCAGGAGTTTCATAAGGTAAACACGACCAGGAGTTCCATAAGGAGAACACGACCAGGTGTTCAATAAGGAAAACACGACCAAGGATTCCATAAGGAGAACACGACCAGGAGGTTCATAAGGAGAACACGACTAGGAGTTCCATAAGTTAAACACGACCAGGAGTTCCACAAGGCGAATACGACCAAGGATTCCATAAGGAAAACACGACAAAGGGTTCCATAAGGAAAACACGACCAGGAGTTCCATAAGGAAAACACGACCAGGAGTTTCATAAGGTAAACACGACCAGGAGTTCCATAACGTAAACACGACCAGGAGTTCCATAACCCCTAGATTCTTCTGTGTTCTCGCTGACGCCAGTTATATCAGTTTTATATATTGTTTAATCCCAATATAATTATTAGATTTAGCAAAGTCATTATGTTAAAGACTTTAAGTAATTTATAATAATGATGACTATTGTACATTCCAGGGTTTTGCCATCGATTATATAACGTAAATTTAGTCTTTGATGTATTTAAACTCTATCTCAGAACACAGGTATATGTGAGCTTCATGATTTTTTTTCAATAATAAAATGCATGAAGGAAAACAAGAGAACAATTAGGCGTTTTAATTTGTCATGTTTCTGCTTATATGCACATAACGATCCGTCAAACAGATACCTTGGTTAATCATCGCAGATTCCGTATAGTTCCAACGTTAGGTATTGTCAATGGAAGAACTTTTTATTTAAATGCTATTATCAGTACTACGGTTTCATTTTAAGTAATAATCAATACAATTGCCCTAATGGAAGGTCATAAAACCAAACAACGTTGACAGATTTCTAAAATCGGCATTTGGAAATATGAAGACTTTCGTTAAAAATTATATTTTATTTTCAATCGGATTTCATTTAAACAAAAGTTTTCGCCATTTTCCCTTCTGAGCTTTACTTTTTTAATGATCTTTCATTTACACAATAAAAACATGCATCTTGTTTTAGAGCAGCCCTTTTCCCACATGAGGGTTTTGCCCGTTTTTGATACTAACTTCCTTAATTGTATAGCTAATTATTTCACCGATTTCACAGTTGTAATTCAGAAGCTGTCTTTCAGATTGGAAATTCCAGCTATGTTCCGGTATATGCAAACCGTTCATCTTCACAATATTGGAAATCCCAAGGCCCATTGATACTCAATTCAATTTCGGTTTCTTGTACGAAAGGCACATTCTTTAAAACATAACAGCTATTTCCATGGAAAGTCACCCCATTACTTCCCTCCACAAAGAGTAGACCCTCGATCCGTTAATACAATTCGAATCACTCCAGTTTAAATATGATCCATGTGAACGGTGGACAGAAACCGTTCATTAGATGAGTAGTATCTTGGGGTAAATTTCACGACAGCCCAATGGAATTTTATTCAAATGTTTAAACCCATGAATGTGAAATCATGTGGCTAGAAGTGAACAGTTTTGACCAGTCAAATTTAGCTCCCGTTATGTAATGTAAACAAAAATTATGCAATTACATGATATGTAATTAATGTAAAATTTCCACATACATATTCGCTATCATCATCTCATGAGCATCGTCTTTTGAAGAATTTTATAGCAATTATTTCGAAATAATGAGTAATACTACATGAAATCAGTGAGTATTAAAACTCTATTATATATACACATAATGAAAACATTTTAAAGTTAGTTTTTAAGGTTTTAAACTGTTTAGGTTGTGGTTACTTAATGATGTCTTACTGTATGTGTGACATGAAATGTTCGTGTGGACTTTCTTTCGTGATTTTGAAGTTTCAAATCATTTTGTGGGTTCATATTGTACCCATTGTATTTATATTTGTGGTTCTATAGCAACCAGGAAAACAATGTAAGTTTCTACACAGCGAACGTTTATACATAATGAGCGTTTATACAGCGAACGTTTATACACAGCGAACGTTTATACACAGCGAACGTTTATACAGCGAACGTTTATACACAGCGAACGTTTATACACAGCGAACGTTTATACACAGCGAACGTTTATACATAATGAGCGTTGATACATAATGAGCGTTTAAACATAATGAGCGTTTGTACATAATGAGCGTTTGTACACACTGAACGTTTATACATAATGAGCGTTTATGTATAATGAGCGTTTATACATAATGAGCGTTTATACATAATGAGCGTTTATACATAATGAGCGTTTATACACACTGAACGTTTATACACAAAGAACGTTTATCATAATTAATATTTATACATAAAGTACTATTATCACAATGAACGTTTATGCATAATGAACATTTATTAAGGATTGATTGTCATATTTGTTGCTTGCATGGACTGATCAAGGGAAGTGAACCTCGTGCAAATGAAGTGAACTGCGAAGCAGTTCAGTTACCATTTGCACGAGGTTCACTTCCCTTCATCAGTCCATGCAAGCAACAAAATTGACAATCAATCCTTATATTTACGTTAACCAAGTTTACATAAGTAACTTTTATCACAATGAACGTTAATCACGATGAACGTTTATACGCAACGAACGTTCTTATACAATTAACGTTTATCACAATGAACGTTTATGCATAATGAACGTTTATACATAATGAACGTTTATCACAATGAAAGTTTATACAAAACGAACGTTTATCACAACGAACGTTTATCACAATAAACGTTTATACACAATGAACGTTTATAAATAATGAACGTTTCGTGTTTTACGATATATTTCTCAAAATCTAAAACCAAACCCCTGGGACATATACTACACACGATCATGGTCAGGCTACAGGCTGCATGGACGTCTCTTATGGCAAATGAACAATTATTGAAGGCCAAGTTGGACATGGAAACCGACATTGAGAACACGAATATTAAAACTTGAGATGAAAAGGAATCCATAAGCTGGAATCGTTAAGTTGAGGTATCGAACAAACCGACGGACAAGATTATCCTAATTATACGGTTAGGCGGTGGTGTCTGCCTTGAAGTGACCGCCAACAACGCTGTCTCACAATCCCGAAATCCAGCATGACTTAAACATTCGATACAGTAGAGGTAATGAGCTCGGTGCTAACAGGAGTGTCAGTGCTATGTTGTGGATTTAAACTGTCTGTTTTAAGCTGGCATTTTTATTAACACATAAAAATATTCACATGGCGGCGAAAACAATTCCATGGAACAAAAGCACGCATAAGGAAATGAAATGATCGGAGTTAACTAGCTTCATTGAGGCGGAGCGAATCGTAAAAACAAAAACAAAAATAAAAGAAGAAATATGATATTATATGCAATCGCACAACATCAATTACACCACACTTGTTACTTACTTAGTGCTTGAAACGTACTGTAGACGGAGATATAAAACAACTTTCGCTCCACTCCCATGTAAGGCGTTTAATGTTGTCTTTTTATCTAGGAAATCATAAACGTACATACACCAGACTAAATAATGGCACACATTAGACTATGCTATCTTAGGACCCTTGCGCGTACAGTTACTATTCTAAATGTGATTGTTATAACGACTTAGGAGCTGACATTTTTACTAGGGCGAAAACGGTTAAGCTGCCTTCAACATCTGATCCTAGACTGTCTAGAATTTGCTCTTTTGTGTGAAATCCGACAGGTTAACCCCCAGGAGTTGTTTGGTCGGAAGTAATGATCTTCGCTTTCTTTAACTTTACGTTTGTATAGGAAATAATCCATCTGTGTGCCTGTGTGTGTTTTTTTTTATTATTATGTAATTGTACCTACACCATGTCTACATCGTATAGCCAGCCTCCATGCTTTGTAACATTTGAAAGTACATTATAATAAGGCAGATATTGTTCTCAGAAAGGATCCTGCAATTATTCAAAACACTATTTAAATGTTTCCTTGTGTCGTTATCAGAACTCATAAAGGTCTAGCTCTTTTGGTTCTTGATGAAGATTGTTCTTGTCAAATTCTATGTCATGTTTCATAAAAAAAATTATCGCAGAACAAGCAATATTCACTGATTTAGTGTTATTACCAACTTGATAGTTTGGTGGCGAAAGGAAATTGTTTTTCCTCCGCACCAATGTTACCCATTTGTCATCTAACGTTCATAAACTAGACATTACCACGAAGCCTCACACGACAGCCTTGGCCTGAATCTCGAATCATGGCTTGTTTAGGACACACCGAGTGTTATAATGGAATCGGAGTGTCGCGGGAAGAGTTACGGAGAATATTATCACATAAAATGATCAAGTTATGTCATCACTGACCAAATTGTTGTAAACGGTCCAGACTAGCCCTCCGTATTTTGTAGCATGTAGACTCCAGACAGATGGTGACATTTAAACAATTATGGCAAACCGATAGTAACTCTCTACAGCCATATGTTACCGACTGACCTTGTCCAGACTAGTACATAGTAGACAGACATAAAAAGGAGTCCTGCCCCTTCATTTGTCTCATGCTTTATGAATGCGCACGTTATGTGTGTATTTATGCGAGCCTGTTGTTCGTGTTCTTGGGAGCCCAGCACGTTTTGTTTATCTGAAAACTTACCACCAATTGTTTTTGTGAGTGTGTTTTTCTTTGTATACATATTGAGTTGCATTGTTTAGCTAGCTTAGTGAATGACAACAATATCGGCTAATACATTCTGGCCATTTTTACAATTATTGAACGTCCTTGGTAACATCTAAGGAATGAAATTTATTTTCTCGCGATAGCGATTCATGATAAGAATGTCCAGAAAACAAATGTTGTTATGACCTCATGATTGTTGAAAAAATAATTTCCTTTCGTTATATTAACATTATGACTATTTTTTTATTTTATCTGTTAATGCAAGTAATAAAAACATGCATTTTTTTATGTTTTTACATGACCTCACTTATGTGCCCAGGATCAGTATGGTTCTAAAACGTTTAAACACAATAATAAGCACTCTGCTGAAGCGTTCTGCTACTTAATTGGTCTGATTTATCCAGTCAATGAAGATATATGTATACAAAGCAAAACGAAACAGCGGAGGCGGTCACGCTATTTCTCAGGGAAGGCACGTATACTTTCTGAAACTCGAGAGAGAAAAAAAAAACACACACGTCGCGGCAACAATGCAATGACGTCACGACAAAAATAAAAGGGCATCACGTCCACAATTCTATCCCGTCAAGTCACGTCAACATTGTCGTTCATTGTTGTAAATGCAGTATTAGATACATACGGGGGCAAACAGGGTACGAGAAAACAATCAATCACCCCCTTAGAAATGAGTCAGGGGGGATCTCAAACCACGGAGAATGAATCTTAAGCTACCAAACACTCCGCAAGTCTCGTGTTTGGCCACTTTAGAATCCCCCCTTCGGGTTGAGTACCCCCTGTCTAACTCCAAAGGGGTGAGAGATTATATTAATCTTGATAGGATCAATAAAGTGTAATAGAAAAAAGAGCTCAAAATTCAAATCAATTGAAAAGTTTAAATGGATGCTAAAACGGGACTGTTCATTTTGAATACGTGCCGCAATTCTTTAGAGTTT
The DNA here is from genome assembly GCF_902652985.1 of Pecten maximus. Lineage (NCBI taxonomy): Eukaryota > Metazoa > Mollusca > Bivalvia > Pectinida > Pectinidae > Pecten > Pecten maximus. The sequence goes on along the minus strand of NC_047021.1, from coordinate 25,743,311 downwards.
GAAAGTAATATAAAGGGTTCGTCAACGACTAGCTAAACAAACATCAATCAGACCTCATCGGTATTTTCATAAACGTAAAAGTGTTCCCGAATGTGCAGAACCTGTTGTATCCATATATCTATTCTATGCTCGATTAGGACAGAGGAAAAGAGGAAGAATAGTAATTACATACACCAAAGTCACCTGACCACTCTATATCATGTTTATCCTGTATTATCAATCTGTAAGTTATTTAATATTCTACAAACACATTTCCTCCTCATCTCCGTGTCACTCGATACAATGTGTAATACAGGTGGCAGCTTTAAATCACCTTCCTGTGATCCAAACATCAAAATCTCATACAACAATAGCGAGCACGACAAAAACGGATATCGATTCGAGATATCAGTTTTTACCGGCGTAAAATTATGTTATTATTTAGCTCACAAGATTAAGGGAAATAGAGTACAACTAACTGATCGGTAAAGCCATCTTCATTACTCGCCTCATCACGCATCCCTCTCCGATAGAACATTAACACAGACATCGCAACACGCCCATCCTTTTGTTCCATATATCATTTACATTGTTCACCTAACATAAATAGCTTTGTCATAACATTGACTTTCCAGTATCTATCAATCATCTCCTCAAAGTGCTATTTTGTTATTTTAGACAATTAAACACTTGAAAATTAAATTGAAGTTTAGCCATATATTTAATTATTGTTAGAATATGTTTTAGAAGCTGTCTATGATGTCATCCAAGCTTTACAATGTACCGACCCAATGCGTTCTTTAGTGTGTTGATGGATATAATTGTAAATTTATCCCCATTAAAAGTCAGGAAAGAAATCTAAAAAGGGAGATGCTAATATTTTAATGTCATTTAAGTGATTTATCGGATTAAGATATTTCATCTGCAAAACAGGCAATCAACATCTGAAAACGATCGTCATTTGAAATAAGTTGCATGATGATAGAAATATGCTAGATTAAAACTAGGCTAAATCGAGCACTCCCTCGCTTCTACTTGGTTACTGGAAACGCCGAAACTGTACAATATAACAGTGCATTAAACCTTATGTCTTTCCCATAAGCACCCCTGATTCCTGCAGTAAAAAAACTCAAATATGTGTTTGACAAACCCATTGTGTAAAAAATAAAACACTTTTCATTACTCTTATTTGTCACATGAAGATCGAGACATTTTTTGCTAATGTGTTCCATTCATTTTCTACAAGGCTAGAGCTGAAACAGGTGATTTGTTTTCAACCAGTTATCTATACTGCTAAATTACAATAAAACCCACAACGACAGAACAATTGATTCTAGGACTTAGCGAGTTCTGAGCATACAGAGGTTATCGCGCAATATATCATTCACGGCGAGATTATTATACCTCCACGGGATCATTGCTTCATCAACGTAACACAAATATCGATCTTAGAGTCAAAGTGTACATTTTTGTATCGAACACGTTAAGATTATTTTGTTAAGATTATTTCTAAATGTCCGACCTCTGGCCAATGTTTATTGGCTCTAGGGCCATTGACAATATACCACGGTCGGTAGACTGGTGTCTGGAACCGCCAATCGCGCAATCTGTCGATTTGATGGCCGGAAGACAGTTTCAATTCTCAAATGCATACCTCTTGCGTTCATGTGCTTCACAGCACAATTAAACCAATTTTGAACAGTTAATTAATATCTGTATGACAATTTGATGGGGAGCCATTCGATCGTCTAGGGATATATTTATATAACCAATTACTGTAGAGGTTTGAAATGCTACACATTCCAACTCGGTGTTTGTACAATTCAGCGATAAGTTCAAAAATATATGTGGTACTGTTGCTTCCTGCTTGCACTAATGATATTGATTTTTTCGGATCAATCAAGTCAAGTAAGTTTTCCTTATACCAAATATTTCTGCAATATCAAAAAAATTAAACGAGAAGACGTCTGATTTAGCACATTATACAAAATATATATCCACTTGAATACTTGGTATGATAAAAAAAGATTCAGTTAGTATAGACAACCAAATTAGTTTACGCTATACTACACACCGTTTCGCACGATTAAAGCGACACATTTCCTGGAAGGAAACGATCTTTGTGTTCAGGGTGTTTTTCAACAATTTACCTAACATGAAGAGCTGTTGAGATGACGTTTGCACTTCCGGTATTTATTTCTAACTCAGTAACTCAGATAATCATGGCTACTATACCCTACATACCATTCTTGGAAATCCGATTTATGCTGTTTTATAACACATACAAAGACGTAATTGTTCCCGGACTAGATAGCAATTTATAAACACCCGTAAAACAACAACATGTTTATTTTACACATGTTAAAATGTTATAATCTCTGAATTCTCGTAATAAACGTTTCATATTTCATCGAGGAAGAACACAAACCAACACGCACATTTGGTTTTAAGAACTGCCAACAGCAGTACAAAACACTTACTCTTCCGATGTACCTACTCCCCGGATTGTGTGAAGGAAGAGGGAGAGTCTACCTCCTCTGTTCTGTTGCTATATACTCCTTATTGTCAATGAATTTCGCTTTTGTCGTTGTCTAACTCCGCTAAGGAATATTTTTCTATGTATTGAACATCAACATATTTTGTTATTATATACGCGAGCGTGCCCCATAAAATTTCTGAATGAACTATCTAAAAGGTTGTCTAATACAAAATAAGTCCATACCATCAGTTTCAAGTTAGTGTGAGGGAGACTAACCTATAGAGAACATAATGTGTAGTAGAAAGGAAACAATACACATCTCCATCTAGCTCGTCTTTTATAAAAAATAATAATATCAGGCAGCAGATATATTCTTTTTACGTACATACAGTAGTTAACGAACGTAATAGCAGTGAAATCGTGATAACAGCTATATGGCCTATTCTCCAGAGATCCTACACGCCATTACCGTTAGAAATGAAAGCCAAATTATCAAGAAATATCTAATAGAACATGATATCACCATAGGAAGAGTTTTAAAACATTAGTTTTCATAAAAGGCAACATAAACACAAGGTCATTGTACCATTAGCGTGCATTATGTTATATAAACATTGTACCGAACACCTCATTCGAAATTAGACTTCCCGTGTTACATGTACTCTACTCACAAGAGATCCGGTGTGTCTACCTATAAAACAGACTGATAACTACTCATGGTATGTAGCTTTTCTCTTTATCCTCATTCCATCCATTCTGAGTTGAATTTACTATTTAGTTAACATTTTGGTGTTTTCTTTCTCGCCTTTGTTTCTTTTTCATTTCCTGTTTGAAAACATCAGTTTCCCTATTTATCATCAAATCGAGAAAAGCGAAATGTCTCATAAAATTGACTACTTTAGCATTTAAAGGCTTATCTTTAACACTTTGGATATATAGTACTGTTCCCTATGACATGTTAAAGACATTTAATGCACTCGTTGCTGCAGAATTGGTAGGAGAGGTCTCACGAACCTAAAAATCCTGGAGGATTGGTCTAACTACATTACCATCAATAGTTTTTCTCTGTTTTAGCTTAGCCGCAGACATGTTCTCCGATATTCATGTATTCAGCATAGGGGCTGCTCAAAACAAAATAGTTTCCGCTACACGTTATCGAGACTAAGATAATACCATGTTGGTGGTTGTCAGGGGGTTTATATTTGTACATTTGTATTTCCTTTTTTTACTATAGCCAATTTTAATGGTATATAAGTAGTATCTGTTCAAAAGCTGCTTATTATGACCTATTTCTCCAACTCCATCATATATATATATCGCCATAAAAGGCTCAACACAATAAAATAATAGAATATAATTTAATTTATCATAATGAAGACTGCTTGTTAATTTCTTTATTGGTAAGTTATTGTTGTTAGGTAGCAATATAGTTTGATTTATCCTGTACGGTTACTTCCCTTTGTTTGGTAGTTTATTTCCATATTTGCAATTGGAGTTATCGCCCTTGGCAGTTCCTGATATTTGGTAGCCATTGCTAGCGTGTGAGATCCAAATGCCCTCCCACCCTCCCAATTTAGATGGAAATCTGGGTCTGCTGTGGTTTTTTCCATTGTATGTTCGCAGGGTTCACTAAGGAAACGTCAAGACTTCGACCACAGACCATGAGGTAGCTGAGTTTCTCCTGCACAACAGATTGCTGCTACATGTTTTTTGAACTTTGACTTAAAATTTGATTTCAAAAGATATCAAATAGTATTGGTTAGTATCTGCTATGATTTTGGGGGGGAATTTTCTGCTCCCAGTTTCCTCCCCAACTTCATTAGCTAGCGTGGTTGAAGTCATTGGCCATCAATTGCCACATAATCATAACATAAAAATAAACCCAACATAAAATGTGTAATTTTTGTTTGTTATTTGTTTGAGTTGTCTTCTATTTGATAATGTCCATATTCAAGTCAATGATAATCATCTTTGTATGCAACATTCTGGTCATGGGTATCTTAAAGATGTTTTTTGTGTCAATTTAATTTCACGAAGATGTAAAGCGATATTTATATAGATTTTACATCCAAAATAGCCAAAAAAAAAAAAAAATGCAATTTGGTAATTTCCACAGCGACAGTTCTTTTCCAACCAACAGAACGTAAAAGCCCTGTAAATTTTACAATATAAGTAATCGATGACGATGGGTGCTTAAGCTATACAAATCTATTAAGATTACCTCTTAAGATATAAACTACCAAGGTATACAGTGGGTGGCACAGACCCTTATAGATATCGTCAATTACACGAACACAGATAACACGGAAAATGCGCCCTACGGTCCAGGATGGCTACTAGACTGATTACCTGCCGTAGTTGTTCTACTCTTTGCCCCCAGGTCTTCGCTTCGAAAAAACGACAGTTGATGTCTACAATCCTTTTAGATTTGTGACAGTAATTGTCGGTATTCCTCTCAAATCTGGCGTCAGGGGATTTTTTTTTGGGGGGGGGGGGGGGGGGGGGGGGGGGTATATTTCTTACTATCTTTTCAGGTTTTATGATACAACATTTCGTATGTTCTCTTGGTGTTTTGAAAAATTAACCCGGAAGCAAGAAAAGCACGATACCCAAATATCACTAGTCGGTGGATCTGTTAAATCAGGCCGTCCTTTTTTTCACTTCTAACTATTTTTTATTTCCTTTTTCTTCCCCTTTGCATTTTTCCTAATATTTCATAAACAATGTATGTTATATTAGGAAAGTCATACAAATGCTCTATTTCTATGATATGGCATATCATGTGAATGACATTTTCATTTCATGAAGCAATCGGAATGAAAATAGTGACGTGACAAAAGGTTATGGTACGCATAAGGTCTCTACACTTCGTAAACTATTTTGTGAAGTACGAAAACCGGTTTCAATCCTTAAACAAAACATACCTAAACATCCATACCGGCACTTCACATGTTATTACGTTTTGAGATCAATTCGTAGAAATATTTTTTTTTTAAATCCTGGAATTATTTATTTACATAAATAGCGTTATTGACCCATTGTTTATATGGCGCGCGAGGTATTGCTAGAATGAGTATGTTCAGTAACCACTGATTTAATAATGTTTTGTATAATGTCTCGTGCTTATTCTTTACTGAATGATGATAAAAGAGTTAGAATAATATACTTCAAATAATACGTGAAATCATCGAGATCAGCGCGAAATACGTGTATAGATGTAAACAAAAGTTATAATGGACTAAGTTCACACTGCCAGCACGGACACCACCGTGTACCCTTATCATTTCACAACAAATGTACCTTAGGCTAGATACAGCCTGTCCATTAATTACAACCATAAGACTGAGAAAATGACCACCATACCTGATATACCGTCGTACGACCACCAGTCGGCCCAAGGTGATGGATCTGCAATGAGAAAAAGACACTAATGCTACAAATGATTTTACCATTTTGCAAATTGCTTTTTACCTACAATGTGAAATCAATGGCCCTAAGTACCAGCATGAAGACCTCATGTCCAGTCCCAATAGGTAGTTTTTCATTAAAAGCTAGTGTTGTAATCTTACCATTCACTGATGTTTGAATGATTGGAATCTGTAGTAAGCAGACGACATCAAGAAAAAGATATTTGACAACAGAAGACAACGTAATCAATACGAGAAATGTATTACGCTATGGTGTTTGTAGCGCTGCCACGAAGGGTGATCGTGTATAGACTTTTAAACAGAGAGCTAAACCCATGGGAGCATCATGTCAGTTTTATATGCAAATAATCAAGGAAGTGAAAATAAACTACCAGTTTATAGGCTTGAAACGTATATAAACACTTCGCTTATCCTAGACAGGAATAGAATGGGAAGCAGCTTAATTCTTTCGGTCCGTCTGCGATTTGGAATCTGTCTTGTTCAGTCTTATTGTGGGTTTTCCTGTCGTTACACGTTTTCCTGTTTTATCCATCATTGCGTTTGTATTATGTCTGGTATTTCCGACTGTGATGCCCACTGTCTGTATTTGTCACTTCGGTTGATATGCTTCACCAGATTGCGGTAATGGATGTGGACCTTATATTTTAGTTTCCCCTGTATGCAAGAATTAAATATGATCAAGGTATTTGATATGACCAGTTTCCCTACAAAGGAAAGATTACTAATAAGTCTATACATGGAGACAGCAGAAATTTGGGGTAATGGATGGTCACCTCGCAGCAATCATAGACATAATCTAGTTCCAAACAAATGATGTATATGCCATTTTGGTTTGGAATCTTCTTTATATCTGTTATCGAGTTCAGGTGCTGCTGCGAGCTAATTATTTACAGTTTATCTTTCCTCGTTCTGTCTGATACATTGGAGTGTTCAAAATGGTCAGAGAGATTGTATTTTTGTATGTATATGTGTGCAGAAAAAAATGATATCAATGCTGTCATAGATATCATAGATGTAGATAATTTTTTTCGAATTGATATTAAAAACAATCGCCGAACAATAACACCCCATTATACACGTATCTTAGAGTATTCTAATGTAATAATCAAATTAAATTCATCCTGTATACTTGGTGGTTTTGTGCACAAATAGATAGCGTAGTGTGTGAGTATAGAAGACCTGAACTAGTGTACAGTTTGTCAAGGCTCAGACGACCGGATATTGGATAGTCTTTTTATAACTCACTGTAGTACTTTTCTGACGCCTGTTTGATTCCTCCGATCATGTAACGTGTAGTGACTTGGGCCAATAGCCGCTATAATTAGAACGTATACTGTATTATGTATATATGAGATTGAATAATTCCTTCTGATATATACTCTATCCTAAAGGCGCCACACGTTCATCAAACACTATAATTCAATATGTCAAAAAGATACGAAATAAATCCATTTGTATCCATACATATATAAATTAAAGTACAATTATGACACGTAGTTTGCATTTCGAATGGAATGAAGTCAATATATTTTGTTTACTAAATTGATGCCTGACACAAAGGCATTAATTACTGAGAAATACCATAATCTAACCTACTCTGTCATATACCTGTAACACGCGACGAATGGCACTATTTCACATAAAACACCAACTATTTAAGTATATTCTTGTGTAAGTATTATGCGGGCGGTGTAGTTACTATGTATCAAGTCTAAATACACAAAATCACATGAAGTTGGTTGGTTTTTATTTGTTGGTAAATTGTCCCTCTTTATTTTGGGGTAAAAAAATCAATCTCTTCTTCATGTCATACAAGTCGGGAATGTGCAGAAAACACGATTTTGTAACATTTTGAAGATTCTCAATATAGCGTTTTGCATACAGATGGGAATTCATCAACCGATGAACCTTGTACATATGTGTGTATACCCACATCGGAATGAAATACAGCTTTATAAATGCAATTGGTCTACAATTTCACAAGTGTGAGAACTTTTTCCTTTGGAAGCTATTTTATGTCGCGATTGGACAGATACCAATTACAATTCCATGTAAATGTATTCATTCTCTATATAAACACTGGAAAGCAATTTACAGACTTGATACCACGCTTTCTTTTCTGTTACACTAAGCCTAAGCAACATTCTGGGTGGAATTTCACGTCATGGATTTGTAGAAAATAGGCCATGTTGAATAGAGTTCTTTAGCAGATTCCCTACAAATCCTTGGGTGTACACATAGAACATGCTCAGTCTAATTAAGTGCAATACATAACAATAATAACTCGAGGGCTAAGGTTATGTTATATCTCAAAAAAATAATCTCCAATAAGTAATAAAACTTAAAACAAATCAATTAACTTTCCACTTTGTCGATATATTAATCAATGTATCATTTATTTCTTTTTATAGTGTACTCTTCTAGTCATTGCAACAGTATCTCTTAACACCATTGATTCGCAGTATTCATTACGGGATACACATTATCTGTTATTTTTCACAAGAGATAAGTTCCTTGTAAAGAATGTTGTGCGTCTTACAAAGTACCCAGATTAGTGTAGCTATTAAGTGCTGGACTTTATTGCGGGCGGATGTATAACGTACAGGTTATAGCAACTCAATACAATTAATCTACCCAGTCTTCTTATCAAATATTTACAGGCCATCTCTTGGTACAGCCACACCTGTTACTATATCACTCAAGCGGGTCTGACCTTGGTGCTAATCAATAAAGAAGCGGACAACACTAAACACTATAAAAGAAACAGTAGTTTATGAATATAATGTGCGTGCTTGTCTACAAAAACGGAGAATACCGCATGTGAAAACAAAACTGTTATTGTTACTCGAAATAAATAATTTGAGGCCAAATAATGAAGATATACCCGTCCTATGTTGATATCCAGGTAATACTACGTTTTCAAACTGAGAGCCGGGGAAGTGACAATGGAACCACCATACATTGTACATGTACACTGTTTTCAAAAATGTATATAAATTCTTTGAATTGTTGGCATATAACTAAGTCCATAAAAGACTTTGCAGTTTCTTGATGTTCATTAATAGGTAGACAATAAATGAAACCCACTTTCATGAAGTTGCAGAGAGTGTAAAGAGAAGCGCAGAAGATATTTCAAAAATTATAAAAAAAAAAGTTTTACACATACAACAAATTTACAATTCAAGAATGACTTTTGGTCTGTTAAAAAGGATCTCCTTTTTAAGAAATTTCTTAAATGACGCATCTTATTGCAAATGAGTTGCAGTTTCAGGATTATTGTCAATAATCGTATCTACTATTGATGGATTATTAAAAGGAATACGTATCAAGATCAGAAGATGTTGGACAAAATACAACATTCCGCTATTCGATCTGATTTACTGAAAAAATATCTAATTATAAAAGATGTAAGAACTTATGGAAGGCAGTGTAGTAAGGAACATCGAACATGCGAAGTTTCGTATCACTGAGGGGAAAATATCATTCTAAATGTGATCATGATGGATACAATAACGTTTTTTAAACTGTCGTTATCAACTGAAACATTCTCGAAACCATTGTGTTTTTCTTTCAGTCAACAGGCGGCATCTGTCAAAGAAATGATGATATTTTATTTGCATAAAACCTTATCTAACTCTTAATTTGTCTGTCGTACAAACCTTTGAGATTGTAGTTGGTAGACACTGTTGGTGGAGTTTTAGTCCCTGTAGTTAATCGTAACCCGCTTGTCACGTTTTTATTCACTTATATTATGACATGGTAATTATACACATGTCGTTAGCGGATCTTTTTAATCCATTATTGAAAATTAAAAAGTTTATTGAAACTATGCGCCTTTTTTACCTCCCATCCAAATTTTGACTTTTGTTCACCTATTTGGAGATTTTGGTCGCCTATTATGATGATTTAGACCCTAAGCACCACTCATTCCTATTATGATGAAAAAACTGATTCATTTTAATTAATTTTTTTCTCTACTGCATCTTCCCCTCAATTTGTTTTGAATGATGCTAATATCTTATGTGCAGTCTATTGGGAGCGAAAAGTTAGGTTTGTGAGAGAAGACTGTTGCTATTTAGATACTGACTGAGAGTCAGAAAGCAAACACATATAAAGTATACCTTATTGATTTATGATAAGCAGTTGATAAGGTTGAAAAGTAATATCGGGTTTTTCACGATGTAGAATCTTTAGAACTTCTGAATGTATATTCAGTCCATAACTATCAATAACTTTCTTGCTATTAAAGACAGCAACTGTCTCGTTTCAGCTACGTATCAATTTTTTTTTATTTGAAATTACTCTGGCATGAAAACAAATGTCGGCAAAGACAGTGCCACACTTTTTTCCATATGCACTTGTTTGTTTGTTTGTTTGGTATTTGTTTTTGTTTAACGTCCTATTAACAGCCAGCATCATTAAAGTACGTGCCAGGTTTGTGAGTTGGAGGAAAGCCAGGGTTAACCTAGAGAAAAACCGCCGACCTACATCCAGTACCCGGCAACTGCCCAACGTAGGTTTCGAACTCGCAACCCAGAGGTAGAGGGCTAGTGATAAAGTCGGGACACATTAACGACTCAGCCACCGAGGCCCTTTCCATAGGCACTAGCCACGTGCCACACAAAGCGACAGCTACGTTGTCGACCTGAAATTCCACATTTCACAATTTTATCATCAGTATCTTAAATGTGTTGCGAAATATGCTTCTAGATAGTTCTCACCTATGATAAGCATGCTTATATTACAGTTCTCCTATGTGGAAACTAAAACTCTGGTAACAAGAGTCCGGATTTGAGAGGGTGCTGATAGGGTAAAACGTAATTTGCAAATAGATGATTTGCGTTTTATTTTCAGATGTTACATGACGGTATGCTATAATTGGTTATCAGATATGTTTTAAGACAAGTATCTTCGAAATGCCTATCTACAAAAAACTCACTAGATAAAAACTGAATAATTCTGCAATATATATATATGTGTGTGTGTTACGAGAAATACAAGCCTCGCATGGCACCGTTGGACATTAAATCTTCATCCTGAAAGAACGTTATTATTAAACGGCCGAAAGTTAATCGATTGTCCAATAACTAATAGTTGTATTCATTTCAGGGTCGATCACCCGCTCAGTTATAAACATGTTACGTCTATAACATCTGTGAAATGAAAAAGTAAATGCTGACGGAAAACGTTATCGACCATGTAAACAAAATAAATGAAGAATATTAGTAGATGTTGATTACGTTTCAAACGATTCGGAAGTTAGGTTTTATCAAAACACATATTTATAGCTGCAGTTTCATTAATTTTGAATTCCTTCTTCTGATTCCGAACTTGCTGTTTATTTTTGACGACCCCTTTAACCACTAATGATTAATAAAGTAAACAAACATAGTACGATATTGATCAGTGTGGTGTCTTGATAGCAGGAGGTGGAACTTGAGATGTTTACAAATAACAGTCGGCTGGTACGGGTCAGGTAAATAAACACACTAGACAGAAATCAACATGGTGAGCAAATATCCGGAAATCGAACAATAGTACAAAGCCATTACATATTCCGACAAATTTTGGCTAGACCGTATCATATTGGAAATCAATTGTAAATATCCAATATCTTACTCCCGAAAGCCATTGTAACTGCTGATTTGATTGGCAGATTTTGGCATGTTCTATTCCGAGACGCAATTTAGCATAATTGTAATAAACAGACAAAAATATGACACCTGCATAGGAGTTTGATGTCATTAACCTCTCGGCTTGGAATAAAGGAAATTATAGGATTGCATCCAAACTTGGAAACTCTCTTCCTGCATATTAACTGCTTTATAATCACCCACAACAAGAGAGACATCGGCTGCTTTTGGTTATAAAAACTGTCGGTTAAAATTAAATTGTCTTTTCTTCCTCAAGTAACCAGGTTGATGTATAATTCTACCTAGGGGATGCACTACAGCGATCTTACTGACAGATATACGGGCGTATATTGCTTGCACATATCCCTATAACAATACGAAGAACATGTAGCTCAAAATTAAATTACTCAAAGGCTTAAAAGTCAGACGAAATTGAGATATAATCAGACTTGGAACTTCCTTAAATTTGCCAGCTTCAGAAAGCATACTGGTACTTTAAAAGAATGGAATCCTGCTGTGATATGTTAAATTCTTTTTCTGCTATAGAACAGTGCAAGTTGCTTCCAGTATTGGAAATACTGGTAAGTTTAGGATAATTGAGCATCAGAACTAACGCTTTATAGTTCAAAATGAGAGTTATATATGGTATACACAAGGATGCTGTTTCCTATTAGCTTTGATGCTTTTAAAAATTTGAAACGAATATGTAGTTATAACATGGTCCAGATCATTAAATTATCGTACGATACACATGTACTGAAAACACTCTACTGTTAATTTATCAAGCATGAAATATTTGAATATAATTCTCGTGTCAACGGAATAATTAATATCATATTTTATCCGTCTAAAGACTCATTGCTTATCATAAAAGGTGCGAGCACAAAGAAAAAAAGTAAGTTTTCAAAAACTCCTGTGCATGAACCTGACGATCGCGTTACGTGTTGTTGGATACTTTGCTTTGTACTGTAACATAATAGTTAAGCTTGTTAACAGCATAGTAAAGCTTGTTAACAGTATAGTAAAACATTGAACAGTATAGTAAAACATTGAACAGTGTAGTGAATCTTGTTAACAGTATAGTAAAGCTTGTTAACAGTACAGTAAAGCTTTGTTAGCATTATAGTAATGCTTTGTTAACAGTATAGTAAAGCTTGTTAACAGTATAGTAAAGCTTGTTTACAGCACAGTAAAGCTTGTTAACGGTATAGTAAAGCTTGTTAACAGTATAGTAAAGCTTGTTTACAGTATAGTAATGCTTGTTAACGGTATAGTAATGCTTGTTAACAGTATAGTAAAGCTTGTTAACAGTATAGTAAAGCTTGTTAACAGTATAGTAAAGCTTGTTAACACCATAGTAAAGCTTGTTAACAGTACAGTAAAGCTTGTTAACAGTATAGTAAAGCTTTTTAACAGTATAGTAAAGCTTGTCCACAGTATAGTAAAGCTTGTTAACAGTATAGTGAAGCTTTGTTAGCAGTATAGTAAAGCTTTGTTAACAGTATAGTAAAGCTTGTTAACAGTACAGTAAAGCTTGTTAACAGTACAGTAAAGCTTGTTAACGGTATAGTAAAACATTGAACAGGATAGTAAATCTTGTTAGCAGTATAGTAAAGCTTGTTTACAGTATAGTAAAGCTTGTCCACAGTATAGTAAAGCTTGTTAACAGTATAGTAAAGCTTTGTTAGCAGTATAGTTAAGCTTTGTTAACAGTATAGTAAAGCTTGTTAACAGTATAGTAAAGCTTGTTAACAGTACAGTAAAGCTTGGTAACAGTACAGTAAAGCTTGTTAACGGTATAGTAAAACATTGAACAGGATAGTAAATCTTGTTAGCAGTATAGTAAATCTTGTTCATAGTATAGTAAAGCTTGTTAACAGTATAGTAAAGCTTGTTAACAGTATAGTAAAGCTTGTTAACAGTACAGTAAAGCTTGTTAACAGTACAGTAAAGCTTGTTAACGGTATAGTAAAGCTTGTTAACAGTATAGTAAAGCTTGTTTACAGTATAGTAAATCTTGTTCATAGTATAGTAAAGCTTGTTAACAGTATAGTAAAGCTTGTTAACAGTATAGTAAAGCTTGTAAACAGTATTGTAAAGCTTGTTAACAGTATTGTAAAGCTTGTTAACAGTACAGTAAAGCTTTGTTAACAGTAGAGTAGCCTAAAGCTTTGTAGAAAACGTCGTCCGAGACTTATGACAACACGTCTAATGTAAAGGTAGTCGTTTGCAGGTTGCAATAACCTGTGTCCATCAGACAAATATGTTTTACAATAAAATTTGATTACTGTTGTTTATTCTTTATATTTGCCTATAGTTTGGTTTTCTATCAGCAAAAATGTTGGATATTTCGTTTAATTCTGCTCCTTCGTTGATATCAAAAGTCATTTCATACACTGTGATATTGGATATAATTTTATGTTTTAATTATTACTGAAAAATAGGATGTGTTTTTCTGTTTGATGTGTTCTAATCTAAACATTATTGAAAATTAACCGATGTGGATATCGGAAAGTGTCCAAATGGCCTCACTTCATGAAGTGTCAATGGAGACAAAGAAAACTCATTTTGATTATATGTCATACGTGATCATACATGATAAAGGATTTTAAAGCAATGATACAACGCTGGATTATAAAACAATGATATAATGCTTTACATTTTGGTTAACTATAGTGATGTATGGTTAGATCGATTTGGATGTACACAAAACTGTGGCTTGATATAGTTTTATTTATTTGTGTTTGACGGAATGTTATTTGTAGATAAAATTAGACATTTGTCTGTTTAATCGCCTTTTGTTGAGAGTATCTCAACTTCTGAAAGCTTGGCTTAATGGATTTATTCACAAACAGAATATAAAACATGGATAGAATAAAAACCTAAGTGTATATCAAGAATGACAGAAATATGGCTTTAAATGAAGACTGGTGGATGTTTTATTAGGAAAAGCAATTTCCATTTCAATGATCTATGACCATTCAATTCTGACGTACTATCAAAAGAGGATCACAGAGGCTCAATCTGCCGTGAGTATGTGTATCAAATTGCATCCCAAACAATACCGTTACATCAGGCTATGTCTATGTACACATGATCAATAGCAGCAAATAAAACACTTTAATGACTCGCTGAATAAAACGAGAAAAAATCATTCTTTTATTCCATGTCTTCTGACAATGTCGATTCTATGACATTATGACAGCTTGTCTATGAAATTCGTACACAAGTAATTCCGGATTTATCGAACACTATTTCTATTTCAATTTCGGATATTAGATAACCATTTCCGTCCATTTCCCGTCATTTCGTAAGACATCACAACAACAACCTTAAAATACATTTGCTATAAAAGAAATTTAAAACTCTTCAAATGGCAGAACATCTTACATCATCCAAAAGAATGTTTCTAATGAAATCAAATCTTTGATTTATATACGAATCTATGGGACTGTAATACTGTCCTCCGTTTCTGAACGATCATTATCATGTATTCATTCTTAATAGACAGTATATATTTGATTAAATCTTTATTTTATTATTATTTCTTTGTTACTTCGTAACGTATCAATGAATTGTTTGAGGAAAATATGACTTTTCCAACTGTAGCTGGTATGAGGGAATATTATTTGACTTCCATCCACTCTGAGTAATCCATATAACAGCTATAGTCGATTTGTTCAATCAAATTTGCCGTGAAGCAATTGCTTCTGTTAGTCAATTCCCACATGTCATCATTAAACGGCAGACATTTTGGTTAATCAAAAGAGTTTATCAACCGATTTATCAACCTTTCTTGCCAATTTTATTGATTGAAACTCTAATCAATAGAACGCGGTACTTTGTATACGGTTTAAACCCTTCATTGTGAACAATGTAGTACTACAATGACTTGTTAACGTCACTGTCGCTATACATAAATAATATGATATGATTAGTATTGAAATATTTAATCTATGGAATTGATTTGTAAAACTTATTTAGCTTTCTAACATCAGTTTACCATCAAATTCATTTTGCACATCAATATTTTCTTAAAGTGAGTATAACTGTAGATTTCATTCTCTTTAAACGGTGATTTCTTAAATATGGTAAAACAGGTTGTAGACATAACGATGCACGAGCCTATACAATAAATATACTCTATTGATATATGCTATTGGCTTTAAAACACAGTTTACCTAGATTGATGTTTGTAAACAAAGCTTCAGAAAGTCGGATGGACTCACATAGGTGCTCCCGTAGTCAAGAGTCCGTGCAACATTACTTGTCCAAAATAGAAATGAATTACGAGGTAGGCGTAAATAAAAACACCTGTTAAAGTTAATGTTCGCTGTCCCGACTTGCTTTGTATTTCCAATTGGTAAATATCATTGTATTTTTCTAATGACTACAATGTAACGTAGCAATGGGTTGTAAGTTTCCTTTTCTTGAACGACACGTGACACAACTGCACATACTCAACTGCTGATTATATTAGCGGGGCTCCAAATAGGGAAATATTATTTCTAAGTATGCGAATCGTTCTGCTTAAAAACGGCTGTACATGCATTCGTATAAGGTCTACCGAATTGTAAGGTACGCTATTGTTTTGCATTGATTAAGGTAATATCAAACCATGGTTTAGGACACTTTAAATTTTCGCAATTCAAGGTTGCAAGGACAGCCTTATTTTTATCATATATCTTAGACATATATAACGCTTTATTTAAGCATTGAACGGCTTTCAGTTGGCATTCATATTGACTATGAATGCCAACTGAAAGCCGTTCAATGTTTATATTTACCATTTGCGATTTTTTATTTGTCGTGCGATTTTTTTTTGAAATTTTCAAATTCAAATTTCAGTTGGCAGTTCATAAGCTGGTGAACTCGCAACTGAATTGGTAGGGTTATATAGTGGCAGTGCCATACAATGGTAAATATAGTAGTTTCCAACCGTAATTTTTACAGCTAGAGAGGCTTTAAATGTATGGCTTAATCAATTCATTATTGTTTGTATGTTAAACTCTACCTAACCATGTGCTGACTAGCTTATCATTCTACGGTATCGTAATCTTTCCGATTACCGGATTATAATGAGGATGGTGATCCTTTCGTTTATATTGGATTATTAAGCTTCATGAGAATACTTATCAATGCACAACGTTTTTATTGCTGGCTCGAGAAGCTACCCAAGTGAGCCTTTATCCAAACTTCCATTGGTAAAACCATCAGTCAGAGCTGCAGTCAAAGTATCCTATCTACCGCAGAAATGGAATGTAGATTTTGATGAACTCCTTAGAGGTTTTGATCTATCTTGAACATCCGCTAAGTTAAAATTCTCTTGTATCAAAATATTCCATTTTTATACATTAACATTACATTTCCCTTCAAACATAAGGAACTCATTCGTTCTCCTGTGATGAGAGTTTTCTGTTCATGGCCAGACGAATGAACTATACATTCATAGTTGTAAACTTTGCTATAATGTGTTTAGTTAGACGTACGTCTAATGTCCAGAGGGAAATACAATGAGGATGAAATCGTGAGAAAACCATTTCTATCTGTCAACGTCTTGTTGAGTTTAATGTCTGCATTGTCCAACAGAATAGTGGTATAATCATTGGGAAAAAGCAAGCCCCTCTCTTGGTAGACGTGTGTTGTTTTCATATGAGGCTGATAATATTAAGGAGCTTATCGATACAGCTTACAGTAATACCTAGCTTGCAAGTTATTCAATTTCATTTACATGTGTATATATATATTGTCTTGTTTTTAGATTTAAAAAAAAATCTGTATTGGCCTCGTAGATTTACCGTATAGACCTTGATATTATAGGCTCTTCAACATGACTGCCTACCTCGATATTAAATTACAACGTAACCAACAAGGACAACTTGCAAAGAAGCTGTAGGATTAATGCGATGACTTCAGTTTCTATATTGTTAATTTTCCATTTCTGGATAGTAACATCTTCTCCTACCTACGTTGTTTAAATATTCAAATTGATTAAAAGACTCGAAAAAAAGTGCCCGAACTCATGCTCGCAATCGGAAGCCTTTTATAACGTTTTGTAATATGGATACATGTGTGTTTGATACTTATTGATATTTCTAGATGTTTTCCATTGTTACTGCCCTAGTTCTCATTTACATTTGTGACTTTGATCAGTATTTGCATTGAGGGTGTCTTCTTTCCGGAAACCTGGTCTAATTCTCCTTGGACTTTTTATGATATCCATGGCAACCATTTTCCCTATTTTGTCCTCGTTTTATCGGTTTTTAGGTAGAATTTCAGAGTTAGAATTATTCTACTTGTGTATTGATATATGTTTCTCGAAAGAAAGTATTTCATGAATTTCATATTACGTTTATTTAGAAAATTGAAAGATTAAAGCTATTCTGCGTGTATCAGTAAAGCCAAAACGTTAGAAACCCATGTTTCTGATCATAATTTACTAAAAGTTTGTTTTCAATACATATAATGTCATTTTTCTCTGGAATTTTATACGAGATATACTCCTTCTCTCTTTCACGGTTAAATGCAAAATAAAGCGCCGAGGAATGGGACATCAGTTCTATAATAAATCTATTACCACGATCCACGTTGCTATATTGATATATAACAAGGAAGCATACACGCCATACTGTATATATCATAATTAACATTGAGAGCACTGTCTCCAGTATTCTACAAATAGAATAGCATTGACGTCATATGGATGGTCTGCCACACGGCTAAGTTACAGACAGGAAGCAATATTCTTTCTCAGTAGTGTTCATGCCCGGTTACATCATAAGTTAACGATGTTGACAATTATAAAACTTCAAAGACGACACAAACATAACTGAGTGTAAAAAACATAATAGGTCCATGGGCGGTTAAACAGTTGATAGGGTGATTATGAAATTTTATATCGATATATCAATTTCACGCAACACGATGTTTATTTTTAACCTAAATTTATTTGATAAGTGATACGAAATCTTGGGAGAAGTTTTTGTTTTATATCATTTTCTCGCTAACACAATTAAGAACAGTAATTATATAGTGATTTAGTATGTGTAAATTTGTTGTTCGCGTGAGCATTATTGGTATGAAATTGGTTAGTTTCTTTCTCGTTATGTTTACAGCATTATATATCACATTAGCTGTCTCGACGTCGCGGATGGCGGTAGCTAAGGATTACGCAAACAACTGCAGATAGTTACCGAATGGAATGATTAAATCTCGTAACGTGGAAAAGTGATGAATGAGTTTCCGGCTATAAACGTAAATTCAAAGGGACGGACCGTTTATCTTAATATCACTCCGGAATATGAAATCCGTCTCCCTTCCGTTTTCTTGCCCTTACGTCCGTGACGTCGCGTCATGTCTGATACTTACAAAAGTGGCTATATTATAATGGGTCATTTGATTGTGTTTCAAAGGTGAATCATTTGGCAGGGGGCACGGGACATAAAGAATGCAACACGTTGCAGATAACCAATAAAACTAGTGACAGATTATCATCGTACTGATATGTCAACGTGCCAGAGGAACAATAATACATAATGCCCATGTGGCAGGGCACCAACAGTAAGTCGATGTGATAGAATAGGTATAGGTGATAAGGTAGGTCCACATGAGATGATATAAATTGTAGTTCCACGTGACATGGTATCATAAGTAGGTCCACATGACATGATATCAATTGTAGTACCACGTGACATGGTATAATTGGTAGGTCCACATGAAGGATATCAATGGTAGTACCACGTGACATAGTATCATTGGTAGGTCCACATGAGAGGATATCAATGGTAGTAGCACGTGATATGGTATCATAGGTAGGTCCACATGACAGGATATCAATGGTACTACCACGTGACATGGTATCATTGGTAGGTCCACATGAGAGGATATCAATGGTTGTACCACGTGACATAGTATCATAGGTAGGTCCACATTTCAGGATATAAATGGTAGTACCACGTGAGATGGTATCATTGGTAGGTCCACATGAGAGGATATCAATGGTTGTACCACGTGATATGGTATAATTGGTAGGTCCACATGACAGGACATAGATAAAAGTACCACGTGAGATGGCATCATTGGTAGGTCCAAGAGGAAGGACATCAATGGTAGATCCACGTGGCATTGTATCATAAGTGTGACAAGATCACAGAACACAAATAGAAGGACAACGAGAATGGATTCATTCGTGCATACAAAGACCATGTTTGGATTGAATAAACATATTGCACAATCTCCGTCATTATCTTAATTACTTACATAATGACCTAAACTGTACAACAAGTAGGTAACATCTAGGTGGGAGGTGCATTGCTCGTTCTAAAAGATGCGGTGTCCATGGTAGTTACGACTACCATGTGGTCTGTGTGGATACATATATGTCAACAAAATCACAGAAAAAATATGTAATTATGATTATAAAAATGTGTGTTGAAACACGCGATAACATGATAGAATAGTCTTTGATCAGGCACCATAACGGATGATGAAAGATACATTGATATACTGTTATTTAGATTAGGTTAAAACAATCGTGGTATAGTTTGATGTTATAGACATAACCTTAAACACCAAATCCCACAATGACTTGGCTCACTTTCATGAAAAAACGTGAACAGGCTACGAACAGCTAGAAAATGAGAACCACCATTCCCAGCTACTTTCCCTTGCCTTTGATAACAAACGCCAACTATGTTAGTTTTAATGTAGAATACGAACAGCTCGATATCAGACAAGGAACGACTCGTTGTTATATTGTGTATAGCTTCGAATTTTCCTTTTGTACGTGTGTATGCATTCGGAATTGTCACTATTACGCATGTATATTTCTGGGCGACACATTACCTCATATTGGTTGTCGACGATAGGATAAAGGTACAAACTTGTGGTAGTGATTTTCTTATTGTTTGTCTATCTACACAAAAGATTTAATGTTATTAGAGTGCAAAATACTGAAGGTACATTAAATTGTAAGCATTTACCTGTAAGATAGGCGCAGGGCATTATGAAAATGATCATCATCATTATTCCTGACATAGCGGTCACTCTAACATAAGTCGGCATGATGTTCTCGATGTTCGAAACTGATGTCCAACGTGACCAGTGAACAATTTCCCGCCTAGTCGGAGGTTGATGTCCACTCTTGCTTATTGATCAAATAAAGCAGTCCAAAGTTTGTTAAATTGGTCTAATGGCGATGTCCACTGATCAAATAAAGCAGTCTAAAGTTTGCTAAATTGGTCTGATGGTGATGTCCAATTCCGTTTTAAGGCCAACCCAAGCAGTTAACCTCTAGTGACCAATAAATACAACAATTTCATCAGCTCTTATCCAACTGTAAGATCTGAAAAACAAGAGAAATATTGTTAGGGTAACGAAAAGAAATCGAGTATATTAAGTCTAATGGGTCTTCTGAGACAAGACATCCACACGTCATACAGCGTAACAGTTACTTTATTTGTCTGTTTTGAGTATAGATATCTTGTAAAACTTCTGTAATTTGCTGGTATCAGATGGCAAATGAGTATATCTTATCATTTCGCATTGTCAATTTGAGACGAGGACATCATTATACCCTAATGAATCTATGAAAGCTGTCATTACTAGTTTGACAGTGAACGTCTTATCAAATGACGTCCGCACGACCTTATTGATAATGGTACACGGTGTGGGTGAACCAGCTATTGTCACACATAAAGATTACAGAATTTATCTAATGTGAGGATACTAACACAAATAAAATATTCTGACATTTTCTGTTACATAAAGAAACACTAAATTATGTATTTAAAGAGCTCCGGTCCATCCATTGTTTAAGCGAACAAAGGAAAAGTATTTATGAAAACAAGTTTCTTTTGTCTATCAAAGCAGATTCGGTAGATAAGGAATAATGACCATTTTAATCACTTTGGTGTTCGTATGAAATTATTCTACTAACAAACAGATATGCTATATAAGATCCCCACCAATAATCGAATAAGGAATAATGTCCTTGAAATGTTTGTATTCAAATATACATTCGTTTATACTTGTCATCTCTTAATCGATTTTACATTTGAATTGTCGTTTAGTTAATGTGTCGGTTTTCATTAAAACATGAAATTTCAATATTAAGACAAATAAAGAGATTTAAGCTATATGTAAACGGCTATATATGAAGTATATCCGCTAAAACAGTTAAGATAACTATCTTGATTAAATACATCACCAAAAACGTATGTAGCTTTAACATTTTACATTTAACATTTTCTAAACTAGTGGTAACCCCCTATATATATATATATAGACACATACAAGTGACTAGCCATAATATTATAATATTTGATATTTGATATTAGTATAAATGAGGTATACAAAGTTTTTTAACGGCGTTAAACCTATTCAGCACAGTATTGAACCCAAACCAACCCTACCATTAAATCAAATCAATCGCCACAATTATAACTGACACCGGCAAACTTTATATAACAACGGCATTTTAACCCCAGCTTATTTGCACGAGTCCAAGTACTATAAAATGAACGATACACCGCGCTATATAAGAATGTCATACTGCTCTGTTAAGTAAACGCATTTGCTTTACGTACAAAGAGAGGTCTTGCTAGAGTTTACCTTACCCTCTCCCACATATTTCCTCCTTCTTTCCCCTGGGGCACTGTACCTGAAATATGTGTGTCATGTTCATGCTTCTTATTCATGGTTTGTTAAGCAATAATCAATTTAAATTTTACTACTTACGATTGTGTGATGTTATTCAAATGACCATCAAGATCAGTTAGAGAATGATGTTCTTGTAATTATGAATAACATTATCTGCGCAAGAGTTGGGGCATTTAAATTTTTTTTAAATATTTGTTAAGTGAATGACTTTTTGGAGAATGTAGTTAATACCGTATTGCAAAAACAAATATGAACATGATTATAAATATTAGAGCATCATGTCGAATGTTTGTTTTAACGCCTGTATGTGATGTTTAGACAGGGCAGTTTATTTCTATTCAATACTATTATATATGATAACAAAATGACTTTACAATTATTGTAAATAATCCCTTCTCGTAATGTTTACCATTAATGTAAAAGTGCGTGTTTTATTTCTTACAGTGTGAACGCTTCATGAAAATGACTTCCTTTTGAAAAAAAAAATATTCGGAAGCTGTATCCCAATTATGTCTCGTGTTGAAGGTGTTGAACGAAACATATTTTGCATAAACCTTCTATCACTCAATTACGTTACATAGCTATCTAAGATTGTCTGTCTACTGTCAGCATCGCATGGTGTTATGTACGTGTGACTAGGAGTGTCTCTATAAACAAAATCTTCAAGGACTATGTTTTATCGCGAAGTCACATCTGTCAGCGGTAGTATGAGAGCAGTAAAGGGTCAGTTATATTATATTCCCTTTGAGCAGGATCTATGTCCTCCTGCTTGATTAGAAGTGACAGCTACTGACATACCCTAAACCAAGTCAAGGACACAAGAGTGTAGTAAAGAGCATCTTATTTTAAGATGTTGCCCCCTCTTTTTTTATGGACAGGGAATGTATATGAAAATGTACAGTTGAATTAGTGTTATATATACAATCAGTAAAAAATAGCTAGTGAGACGAAATCTAGCAATAAGCGGAAGCATGAAGCCGATAAACTGGTAACCAATTGAAGTTGAAATGCAATCTAGTATGCTAAACGCATTGAATTATTTGGTGTTGTATTCTTATCCTTTATTTCAACATTGAATGACATTGAAGATTAATTCAAACATTGTCCAATGTATAGTAAAATAGCCATTGCTTGTTTTGTATGTCCGAAAGATACTAGCTATTGTGTATGTCCTTTCTGGTACATAATACTTTTCTTCAAGTCTGTTGGTAGGGTTTAAAAAACAACGGTCATAAACAGTCGGATGTCTAGTGTAGCACTGCTTGAAACGGAGTGGAGTTATCAAATAAATGAAACGATAGAAATCACAAAGACAAAGGTAGACTAAAGTAGACAAAGGTAGACAAAGGTAGACAAAAGTAGACAAAGGTTGGCAAAGGTAGACTAAGGTGAACAAAGGTTGACAAGAGTAGGCAAAGGTAGACAAAGGTGAGCAAATGTAGACAAAGGTAGACAAAGGTAGACAAAGGTGAACAAAGGTGGGCAAAGGTAGAAAAAAGTAGACAAAGGTGAACAAAGGTAGACAAAGGTAGACAAAGTTGAACAAAGGTAGACTATGGTGGACAAGGATAAGCAAAGGTGGACAAGAGTAGGCAAAGGTAGACAAAGGTGAACAAAGATAGACAAAGTAAGACAAAGGTAGACAAAGGTAGACAAAGGTAGACAAAGGTGAACAAAGGTAGACAAAGAAAGACAAAGGTAGACAAAGGTGAACAAAGGTAGACAAAGGTAGACAAAGGTGAACAAAGGTAGACAAAGTAAGACAAAGGTAGACAAAGGTGAACAAAGTAAGACAAAGGTAGAAAAAGATGAACAAAGGTAGACAAAAGTAGGCAAACGCGGACAAAGCTAGACAAAGACAGTAGAGTAGATCAATTTAGCATAATAGTAAAGGTTGCGAACGACAACCTCCGCCTCAGGATGAACCCAAGATTAGTCAGATATTACGAAACTGTAGGATGATCCAGGGTTTTAATATGACTTTCCCAGAACATTGACACCGGAAAACCCACAGAGTTTGCAGAAGCACATTGCACGTCACTTATAAGCATGCTGGTTGGCACACACATTGTTTAAGATTTATTCATTCTCCGGATCTGACAACTTGTGTCATATACGCGCGTGTACCCTTACACACTGTATAGAATAAATCTCTTCTTTTTCTCATTATTTCGTTATCCTGCTGCGTTGACTGTTTTTTTTTTCTCCAGTAACAACATGTTTGCTCCTATGTCTGGACAACCAATACAAATTCGAGTATACCCAGATTTTGATCAAGTAAGAATTTGCTATCTCGCAATGATGTGACCAGCATTATCGTATTCAGTCTTAAACTGTCCTACAATAATATTTAGCTATTAGAAATAGAAGAAATGTATCTTCAACAGATACGTACATGTCCGTTCCTCTGACAGGGGTTGTTTTCGATCACGTGATTCAATGCGTCTTCATTGGTTGACGCGAAAAGGCCACTTCATGAGGTCCCGGAAGTAATAGCACACTAGAAGTAGGTCGCAGTTTTTTTTTGTTTTTTGTTTTCTTTCTTTTTTTTTAAATATATATATAGATTTTTTCAAAGTCATTAAAAACACTGGCTAAAAATCTTTTCTTTTTTTTAAAATAACTAACTCGAGTAAAAGAAATACCATATACAGCGCCCACTCATTGTATAACCTCTATTTATATTTGAAGATACATATGTTAGGTAAATATGGTAATTGTTCACCATTTATTGTGAAACCTCTACAGATAACCCGCGTTAACAGGAATGTTCTCCGTGGTAAAGCGATATATAGTTGTACTTTTAGACCAAAACTTATTTATTATTAGGTTGTATCACCGCTTCAGCGAAATAGATTTCCTAATTTTGGTGCATTTATATATGTACTCGTAGCTAAAACGCTTGTCTCCAGGGACGTTCGCCTGGATATATAACGTAGTAAGTGACCTATGATTGTAGAAACTTCTAAAAGTATCCCCGTACCGCAACAACTCCGCATCCACTTATCGATGGTCGCGTTTCTGCGTTACTATGTAAAAGTTCAAACCCGTTATTTGGATTAATTGTCTTTGTTTATCATCAATTGTCGACATGTTCCCTATTTATGCACGTGAAAACATTAAAAATTACATAATCCCGATGACGGAATAGTAAAACGACAAATACAATCCAACATAGGATCATGTATCTACGAAAGGTGGTTTTTATGACAACAACTTATTTAAAACGCAATATATGTACAAATGTATATTCTAAGACAGCAGGGAGGATAAAAGAAAAATTACAATGTAACGAATCAGGTTCGTTAAATGTCATAATACTATTTTTTATCTAAGTTACTTAAACGACAAAACGTTGACTATATTTATTTGTCCGCGTTCATAAACCCTGTGCTGGTCGAAAGTAAGTAGTATCTGCTTTCTGTTTAAATGTCTTTGTTAGTAAGATGTCATATATATTTATATTAAATTCATTTTGATCCTATCATAACCTTTCCTGTAATCTTTCTGTCCTTCAGGTAGGGCTAGGAATCGTACCGACTGTTCGTACTGTATGATTCGTAAGAGACGACTAGACTTGGGAACCTATCATATTCTTTCTTTCCTTTGACTCTGCTTTACTTTCAGCCTTGAGTTGAGCATTCGCTCCTGTGAAGAGGGTTTTGTGTTTTTCTCCTGGTCCAGATATTATCTGATTCTATAAAAGTGTAGCTGCTACTCCTGCTTAGAGTTCCGCATTTTAGGAGTGGGCAACTGGTTTGCCCTATGTCAGTATGATGTGAACGGGTGATGTATCCTGCTGGGTGTCTTCAGGAGTATGTTACAATGAGGTAACACTATAAATTCGGCATCAGTTCCGCAAAAGGAGACAAACTCTTTAAGCAATATAAAACAAAGCAAATAAAGGAAACTTGAATTCAAAATGGACTTGAACATATGATAGAATATAACAATGGGATTACTAACTTTCTAATTGAATCAATTGGGTAAAATCTAGAACTAGCGATCAAAAACAATCATGACACACCTCTTCGTTATCTCAAACGATGTCATAGGTCTCTGGAAATACATCGAAATATAGCTGAATTCCACATCAGATAGCATAACAAATTAACGTTTTGGAGTAACAAATATTTTTTAACCGTATGTACAAATGTATCCTTTCCTGAATAATTATGTTACCGATCACAACACATTAACTACAATTATCACGAAAGACAGCGCAACAATCGCCTTAAAATACTTTATTACATATCTTAATTTAATACAGAAGTCTAGATTATTATCCGCGTTAAAATCATTTATGGAAGAAAAAGGCTATTTTTATTGTTGAAGCTAAAAACATTCATGGAAGAGAAAGGTCACTTGTGTCCAATCGCTAAAGGTTGAGTGTGTTCTTCAGTACTTAGTCTCAATCAATAGTTATCTTTGATAAACACGTATTAATATATACGGATATAGATAAACAAATGCAAATATGATGTTTTGACGTAACGCGTCCATTTCTATCAAATGAAAATGCTCCCATAAAGCTTCAGTTTGTCTATGTTGGTAAGGTCTAAAATGTATTTGATGTTAATTCGAAATCATTGAAAATCAAAATATTTTCTTATTGATTATGAAATGAAATAGTGAAATCTCCTCAAAAACATTATATAGTGATAGTGTATGCACTAAGTTGTGTCATAACTGAAACAGGAAGTATAAAATATCCTTCTAGTCTGTTTCTTATCTCCCTCTCCCGAAACATGCATGCACTACGACCAAATATGTTATCAGCAATATTCATTATCAAGAACAAGTTTGTTCATTATCACGAAGTAGTTGTTTATATTACTGATTTTGTTTGTTTGTTTTTGTTTAACGTCCTATTAACAGCCATGGGCATTTAAGGACGTGCCAGGTTTTGGAGGTGGATGAAAGCCGGAGTACCCGGAGTAAAACCACCGGCCTTCGATCAGTACCTGGCAACTGCCCCACGTAGGTTTCGAACTCGCAACCCAGAGGTGGAAGGCTAGTGTTAAAGTGTCGGGACACCTTAACCACTCGGCCACCGCGGCCCTTTATATTACTGACCTGCTACAGTATTTCAATGGTCTCGGATATACTACTATGTCCATTGTTTTTATTGAGACTCCTTTAATTAAAAGGATTTTCTAAAACTGTATCTTAACTAATTTTAGAAGAGCTTTCAAAGGTATTTAAATATCAAATTTTATTATATCACAAACTTTATATGTGTTTTTAACACATAAAACCTGTTTGTATTATTTCTCTTGGCATAACTGTTTATTCTCTTAATTCAATGAGCATACGAACGTTTTCGTAACACGCTCATTTTACTAACCTCTCAGTCTTTTCCCCTACCATATTTTATATTGACTTTGCTGTGGGAGTCGATAACAAGGAAGATGATTGCTACAGCAATTTAACATGTACATCTAAATGTCGCTATCTAAATATACTATGTGCATGTGTTACTTCCATCAAATATCACAATGGTATGATGTTTTTCACAGCAAAGTTCAATTATTCTCTGTAGTGCAGTGCAGTGTACTATGTACCTCTTAAGTATATCTTAAACTGTTGTATAACCTCGGTAAGCCTGAAGTGAATGTCAAGGTAAAGCATATTAGTTAAAGGATTTCACGACCACACCGCAACCTAAATATAAAAATTGATCATTTTTAGATGTCTTATTTTAAGTTTGATAGTAAAGAGGATTTCTTTAAAAATCCCGCCATAAATTGTCCATGTATTAATTTTATCTTTATCTGGCCGACAATCATTGCGCCATTGAAATGCTCTACTTTCGTTCAACTGTTGCACTAGAGCCAGTCCTATGGGACGAATAAAGTGTAGCGTTACTTATGACAAGTGGGCAAAGCAACGCAAAACATCAATTTCAATGCAACAATATTCACTCGCATTAAATGATGAAATTAAGTTCATGATCATACACAACAGTTATACACAATGGACATTGATACCAAATTATTGATTACATGCACGCTAATTCAAAGGTTGTTGAGTTCCAGAATTAATCCTGACATGCATCATGAGGTTAACAGTATATACATGTGTGTTTTAAACATAAAATATCGTCTTAATTGTCAAAAGAAGTTATGCACATGATTTCATTTGAACAGATCAGCTCAGAAATACTGAAACTTCCATAATCTTCCATCTTAAACTAGATTTCTTTGATAATTAAAACTGAAAAGTTGATTGACAGTTAATTAAATTAATGAGAACTAATTGAAGTGAGTGGTGGGAATATCATGGTAATTAAACTCACGTGTCTTTATCATTGTTTTGTGTGCTTAGTGTCAGTATTAGTTTTCACCAATTGTGATTGACCTACATAGCTAGCTCCAGCCTGTCATGTGATCGCCTCTGTTGTAACTGTGACGTTAACTCTATTGAAATTCCGCAAATTAACGTTTGAATTTTAGTAGAAACGTCATCCTCTCCAAATGTAATTTGTCTATTAATTATCAGGTTGGTCAATAGATGCCTTCCGCATCCATTTAATTGATTTACAATGAATAAGTGCAGTATCAACAGTGGATACGCTCAAGGACAATAGCTGCATTTAGAGTTAATTGGTTTGTTTTATATCGAGTTTAATGCCCTTGGAACACTCGGTATCATACGAGGACGGATGTCAAGAAGACACAAACAGAAACAATAATATGAGCAGATCATGAAAAAATAAAAACGAACACATACTCAATTGGGAGGAATAACAAACAGAACGATGGTGAACAAAGACAATGCGATACACGACATTCTGACGTTCTAAATGCTCTCACTAGTACTTTGTTGGTAAGATTAAAGGTCACTCGTCTACAGATAATCAAACGTAAATAAAATCAAGATGAGCATTCCGTTGTTTTAACGTCCTAAACATAATTCCTGGTATGATACAGAATTAAATTTCTTACGATTATATGAAGAATCTAGTTTTTAACATGCCACATCTTGATTTATTTATTCTGTATTGAACTGCACGAAAGAACGACATCATATGATATTAAGTTTTATATTGAATACATTTAAGATTACAATATAAAAGTCATGGTAAAAGTTCTTGGCAGTAACTTTGAAGATTTTATGTTACATGAAACAATATCTCAAGGCTTTGAGTGTGAGACCACGTTAGTTAATCCCCCTTCTGGTGTTGTTCTCGGGAAACAAAGCTCTATAAAACATAGCCTTAGCGAAATGCTTCACCAACATGTTAGCATCTCAAATATCTCAAACACACAAAGCAAGATATAACTGTTCAAAACACTCTATTAACGGGTTCATATACCGTAATTGTTTTAATTACTTATAATCAGTGTAAAAAGTTGTCTCATCGTACTTCACTAGATATACTTTTATAGACTTTATAGAAATAATCAATATTGAAGACTTGATGATAAATAAAGATCTCTAACGCTGGTATCGAAAGTGGCGTTATAGTTCGTTTGCAGTGAGCACTGGACTAACTTAGAAGTAAAAATGGACAACGTCCATCACATATTAGGTATATCGCTCCTCTCGGGAATAACAGGGAACTTAACAGTGGATTTGCTATCTTTCCCTGACAACACCCTGCATTACAGCGTATTAACTTGCTCGTGAATTCAGACAAATTGTCGTACAAAGGCAATACAATTATTTCGTGTATTTCTTATATATCCACGGTAACTACCAATCATTATTATATTAGAATGTGTGAACAAATGAAGGCCAGCCAGTGAAGTGTTAACTAATTAAAATTCCAATATCTCAACAGGCAGCTAATTAATCAGCAGTTCTGCATATCATAACAAGAATGTCTATTTTTAGAATCGATATTTATATAATAAGGCGTATTAGTTCCGAAATAAATATGTTTAAAATGTCATTTTATGCATAGCAAAGCTTCCCATACATCACTTCAATTTGTCAGATTATGTGGAATTAAAATGAAGACATTTTTTCCTGTGCGTGATTTGAATAATTCATCTGCATAATTCTTTATATTTCCTCCTTGCTAGTCGTTATCAATCTTCAAATGAACACAACAATTCACATCGAAATTTATTGACTACACGAGTCCAATTGAAGAGGTTAAGCCTCATGAAATGATTGATTTGTGTTATAATTTTTATCAGATAAACGTCGGCGAAATATCGTAGTATATTTGATTTGGATTTATTGGAATAACACGATTCGGTTGAAAGAAGAAGAAGAAATATCGGTCAGGGTGATAGCCGTTCCTATACTAGATATAAAGAGACTGAACTTTGCATGTGTCAATATCAAAAACATTTCACAATCATTGACCATGTCTCTGTTAACCGCAATGTCACGATCGTCATAGCAGCAAATTCCGACTGTTGACAAAAAAACAACTTATAAGCATTCAACAGATGCAGGTTTAAGAAGACTTTATACCCAATGATACCATTGGGAAATGTAACATTTCCATGTGCAGTATAAATTTAGATCTGACCTTACGTATTGCAGGTGAAGTCGATAAAATAGAAGATACTACCATTTCGGAAAATCTTATCTAATTATCCTTGCAATTTTCTAGATTTTCCACGTGGTAATCTGTATTTTACCCTATATGGAGCCTTTCTATGTTTTTATATCTTAAACTAAAGCTGTTAAGATCTTTTTACATGACATAATTTCCTTTCCTATTTTAATGCTCCATATAATATGAATATATCTTCAATCTAAAATACATCCAAAAACGCGGAAGGACCATTACGATGTAATACATCCTTCCTCATACTGTAATACTGATTTCAGTATCCTCCCTCATACTGTAATACTGATATCTGTATCCTCCCTCATACTGTAATACTGATATCGGTATCCTCCCTCATACTGTAATACTGATATCGGTATCCTCCCTCATACTGTAATACTGATATCGGTATCCTCCCTCATACTGTAATACTGATATCTGTATCCTCCCTCATACTGTAATACTGATATCTGTGTCCTCCCTCATACTGTAATACTGATATCTGTATCCTCCCTCATACTGTAATACTGATATCGGTATCCTCCCACATACTGAAATACTGATATCTGTATCCTCCCACATACTGAAATACTGATATCTGTATCCTCCCTCATACTGTAATACTGATATCGGTATCCTCCCACATACTGAAATACTGATATCTGTATCCTCCCTCATACTGTAATACTGATATATGTGTCCTCCCTCATACTGTAATACTGATATCGGTATCCTCCCACATACTGAAATACTGATATCTGTATCCTCCCTCATACTGTAATACTGATATCGGTATCCTCCCTCATACTGTAATACTGATATCGGTGTAATTCCTTTATCATACAGTTATACTGATGTATGTTACACTTGATATTCTATTCAATCTTTGTCTTGAATCATAGGACAAACTCTTACTGTGCTTGTTATATTTGAGTAATGCTGTAGAATGAATGCTTACCTTTGTTCCATGATGACAGTATTTTATTGTTACGTGACAACTGAGCTTTTAATGATCACTCATGCTTGTTACATGGCAACTGAAGAGTTAATGTTCACTCCTGGTACGAATGCTAGAGGTCCTCAAATTTTAAATTGAGATTGATTACACATTAGACGACTATTCAAACTACTTCCAAAAATGAAATAACAATACCACAAAAGCATGCTACAATTTAAAGTCGACAGAAAACTTAATCTCAATTATAAATCAATCGATAGACTTATCAGAATGGGCCACTTCTGCTACATGCTAAGCAATAAGCTGCAGGGTTAAGGTGCTCAGTAGATCTAGTATCAGGTGCGTTGTCCTAGTAAATCACCCACCAGCGAATGTAGAACATAAAAGGAGGTAGTTCACAAATAATAACCGGCCAGTCTATAAAAAGAATTTGCGTGCTTTAGGTACAATTATATAAGGAAGTTATATTGGTCACGTGATTTCGACGACATAAGAAAATATGTCAAATAGACAATGACATATGATTACTAAGGTTAGCAGTCCTTTGTATAATCAAATCACCACATTAAATTCAACAATCATTGCTCCAGTGGGAAAGTATGCGAGAAATAATCTTTTTTTTTTTAATCACAATTTTGTCAGTTTCTGAATGACGTCATAATTGGACCGTGTAAGACATAATTACGTCATAGTAGGATTGTGCTTTAGTAAGTCTGCTAATGACATAGATATTATGAAAAGAATGGTCCCGCTTCTTTATATAAAGATACTTACTAGTGTACAAACATGATTGTTTGATGTGATAAGAGCCATTCATACTGTATAACCAAAACGTAGCCTTTTGATTGGCATTGTGATTCCGTTGTCACCGCCACCTATATATTTGAATGACGGGTGTCGTACGTGGAGCACAGGATCCTGCCGACATACCTTATACCTTATTCCCGGTATGTTTTCAATGATCAGCATGCCAGTCCATATCTTATACTGTGCCCTCCTTTTATCGTCTCTGATTTAGAATTACTGTTTCGGTTACGTGTACATTCTGTAAATACTCGTATTCTCTTTTTATCCGGATTATTTCTAAAATCATATTGGAAACTTTCAGTGATTTCATATGAAGAAACAAAGAAATATAAGATATCTACATTTATACCAAATTTTGATTTTAATAGAAAATTGATAAAATGAAGGGAAAATATGAAATAAATGTATACATTTTCAAGGCTTCCATGCCAAGTTTATTAAGACTATGTTTTATTTAAACGGCTTTGCTGGAATGGAATCCTAGTAATGTTATGTTTACATACATGTGTATGAGAACCTTGTTAGTGGCTGCAAAACTGCCAGGTATATCAAATAACACCAAGAATGGTGAAAATATCCTTTCATAAAATGTTTATTTATTTTATTTTGAAAGCCGTTGATGATTATAGATTTATATGTAGTATGGTTAAAAAGGTTTATATTCCAATTCATAATATAGCATTAAGAATACTTGTTGTGTTGTTTAAATGTAATTTCAGCTAGGCACGATAAGCAGACGACAGTTCAAATCTCATAAAACGTTATCATTGAATGAAGCTATGGATAAATTCACTACTGTTTTACCTGATACCGGTATCGTATCATCATTTCATATTTGTATAACCTTGAATGTAATAGAAACTCGTCTGCCATTGTGATAGCCATATCACCAGGGGCCTCTCCAATCGTCACCTAGCTGTTTCGGAGATGTACACATCTCAGATAACTATGTCGCTTTGGATTGTTTGGATTTGTACATTTCACGAGAGCTTAGAATATCACTGCATGTTCAACATCGATCTCATTTCTGACCTTAGTAAACGACAATTCCTACTTAAATGCTAATTTGACACATATATCTGTTATCGTTAGCTTGATGTGAGCATTCCAAGTTCCTCAAAATCATATTGTTTACCAAATATATAGCGTCTACACTCTTTATAGATAAAGACATCACATTCATTTTGGTTTTGCGAAGTTTGTTGTTTGCACAATTTGTTCTTTAACCATTCCACCCACTATGTGTTAGGTTGTACGCAGGCATAGATAGCGCAGTATAGCGAATATAGAATATACTGACCTAATATTAGAGATTGGACAATATTTAATATATTACTCTAAACAGAACCTACTTGCAATGTTGACAATTTTGGATGTGAACAAAGACAATATCAAGCCATCGTGCACCTCAACTGACAAAATGTTAAGCAAAATTTTATTTAGGTTTAAATCATCAACGCAATTTTCCATATGTATTCTTTTTAATCAAGTGGATGTATTCAAATTTGCATTCAGAGCTCATTTCAACTTTTCGCCCTACCAAACAATTTAATTGACCACTTAATCGCCAAATGTTAATTGGATTGCTGTGTGAATTCTCGGCATTTTCATAGCATTGTCTCATGGTATGTTATTAATATATGATATATTACGTTTTCTGATTAGTAGTAGTCTCTACTGTATACGGTGTAATCACATCAGGTAATGTCAATTGCGTTTGAAACAATGTCGTGTGCCGGTGTCTCTGTTCCAATTGCTTTTTAATGGCATGTTTGAAGTGACGTCGATGAAGGTCGTACACGTTGTGTCTCAAGTTTGATGATAAAAAATACTTCACCAAAGTCAGCCGAGTGACAGAAACAATCTCGAGACCATAGCCATCATACTTTAATGGTGATGTTATCATAATATCTTCGATGTTTCTTTCATGTTATGTTTGCTCGATTATTTATATTTACATTCAAGTTTTGGATGCAATCCCCTTCCCCCTTCTCCCCTTTACAACTTTGAAATACACGGTAATTGACACCATCCTCGTTAATAGAATCGCCTCCCTCTAATGAGAAGTGTTAATTAATTTGATATACTGATATCAGGTTTTAAACTGTGCCGATCTAGTTGTTACAAATAATAAATTCGCCTTTTGCATCAGAAATCATTGCGAATTGATGGCAATGTTAAGTGAGTAATTAATCATTGGAGCGTTTTGAAAGCGACATTAAATGTGTGATGTGGTTAAATATCACAAATACAAGATACAAGGATAAACCTGGAACAAAGTCAATACCAGTAAACAAGAGTACCCTTGGACAAACAGGGAAAATGTTGTGTAGAGTGATCGAGTAATCATTTGTAATTGGAAATTAGAAAATGTCGTTATAACCATTGCATGTAAATAATAATTGCTATCATCGATATAAATTGTAGGTTATTTGATTAAGATAATAATAAAATATTACAAAGGAAGACAATTTATCGAAAGAAATCCTTATAATGCATATGAAAACTGAGCGCATACAAAAAATACAGCGTAAAGGAAGCGAATGATGCGCTCTATAAAACGTTGTATACCATTAAATATTTCATGATCAGAATAACTCTCACATGATGTACTAAGTTTCAAATTAGTTGTGTTCAATGAGTTATCTAACCACGGCGTGTACTTTTAGACAGTTTTAAAAATCTTTAAGGTAAATTTTATTTAAAAATGTAACCTTTCATGATGTGACAAAATGCTCTCTTTTGATACGATCAACTTCCCTATAACAATTCATGGACATTTTAAAAGCTGTTTACATGCAGTGAATACCACTGGGTGCAGTTTATGTATTAAGGGCTGTGTGTCGTATATAAATCCTTAACGGAACATTAATTATATCTCATTTAGATACTTAATACAAACCATGAAAAGGGAACAACTTAATCTTACAATGTGATTCGTGCTTTATGTGGATTGATTCATGAACATGGTACGGTATTTTATATCTATATAACGAAAGTCGAAAGAACATTAAAGCGTCCATACATGGACACACAGAAAAAAAATGTTCATAGCAAAAAACTGGTACAAGGTTGTCTGGTAAAGAACTCTTCAAAGGACATGTCTTCAAATTAGGAGTCACAAGGAAATTGGACATAACATGTTGCAGCTGAGTTCAGCTATTACCGACTCTTTTATTAAAAATATTCAAAATAGACAGAATCAACTGACAGAAAT
The DNA here is from genome assembly GCF_902652985.1 of Pecten maximus. Lineage (NCBI taxonomy): Eukaryota > Metazoa > Mollusca > Bivalvia > Pectinida > Pectinidae > Pecten > Pecten maximus. The sequence continues at coordinate 25,707,639 of NC_047021.1, read as the reverse complement.
TGTCCCGAAATCTTTCACTCGTGGTGGAGTTCCGAATGTTCTTACATCAGATATACTTCTTATGTTGTACAAAGGAGAAGTCTATAGCATTGTTCTTTGTAAAGCCATGAATTTTATTTAGACTTATTGCATAGAAATGTAGACGAGAGTATGGAGATTCACAAATCTGAACCTATTTTGCATCTCAAACCCGACTACCAGACATACATATTTTTGTATAATCAGTTTTCACTTCAAGACGTATTTGAATTTAAATGTGAACCCCCATTTGATTTACATCTTTGTATTCACCAAGAAATAACGTCATTCCGTGGGGTGACCTCCTACTGTACATCAAACACGCAGTCTTTGGTAATCTAGTTAAGTTCACCGTGTCTCCGTCTGATAAAACCCATTACATTTGTAACATCTGTAATTTTCATAAACAACTGACGGCACATGGATGTATGTACATGGGTTATAGATGTCATTGTTATATACGGAAAATATCATAAATAATTATTAAAAACAAAGATTTAAATATATTTTATCCAATCGAGGAACTGTCACAAAGGCTTCCAGTGAAACCAGCAAGTAGAGCGCATTATCGCTATAAGACAATGTCATTGCCAATAGCATTTTCATCAAAATTGGTGTCTCTTGTTTTTCTTTCCTATGTATCTTTTTTCTTGATCAAAGCTTTATCTATTATCATTTGTACCTCTTTTATCTGAAAAGTGCCTCTATTATGCTTATTAACGTCTCCTTTCATATTTTTCTCGTCTATTTGTTACATTACTTTTTCTATGATGCCTATTATCCATTTGAATGTTTCTTTCATTATTATTTTCATCTTTGATTTTACTCTTCTTCGAATTAATGCCTCTACCATTCCTTATGAATATCTCTTTCATTTACACTATAGCAGATAGGTAGATACCAACATGAAACACGATGTCGACGTCCAGTTTAAATTTACTTTCCCATATGTTAACGCATCTAATAACAAACCATCACATTATTCTCCTAACATGACCTTATATGCATTGCAAAAAGTAGCTAGTGGCTGTGTTATACGTTTTCGTCTAAACCTATTTCGAAATAAGCATGGTATTCTATATTAACCAGTAAAGGTAAATAACCATTTACCAGTAAAGGTAAATAACCATTTACCAGTAAAGGTAAATAACAAAGCATGCAACTTCGAGATAAATGGAATTTGCCTTGTGTTGTAGTGCACCTCTTAATTGCAATCTGTTTCAATACGTTTTTAGATGAATCTTCAGGCAAGTTAAACTATGAAACAAGCTAACAAATAGCAATGTTCTATCATACAATGGTATTATACAACAATATACAGTAACGTTATTATCGTAAATATCTATTTGTAAAGTAGTCATTAAGATATCGACCTGCTAAACTGCTACGAACTTTAAAAAAATCCATTTAATCCGTATACACGTTATCAATAAAATAAAAAAAAAGTTAAGTGTTTGATGTTTCATTAAATTCTGTAGAAAAGCGATATCAAAGGTAAACAAATATACCTTACCTTTACACGAACTCAGATCTCTGACCCAGGAACTGTCATGTGTATACACAAGTCTACAGATATACACGTGGAGAGAATGAATCGTTACAGCAATCCAGCCACCTTTTGGCCTGCTCACCGACATCAAACCATTCTCTGTCAGCTTTCTCTGGGGAAGTGCAGCGCTCCACAGATGCGCTCGGCTTATACGGCTGATCGAGGTGCTGGCTTTAATAACGATTCACGATCAATGACATCAATCCGGCGCTACCAATTTTGTCAAAACTTTTTTGTCTATCAGAAACTAACCCTGAATCAATGAGTTATGTTCCGTAAGGCCAGACTTTGTCGGTATAGATGGCGCGAAGACATCATGTAGAATTTGATAGACAAAGTTGATTTATAGTTATTTTTATCACGCTAAAAATGACCGTGAATCGGATTTTGTGTGATAATAGAATTTCATAATGATCATTTGGTATGGAACTCCGGTATAGTCGAGTCTTTCACTATCTGTGTTTTTATCTCATATTTTAATGTTGATAGTTTAAAGCCAGACGCATTTAGGGTGATCAACTTGCTGTTGTGCAAAGTTGATTCCAAAAGATATCTACTGCATAATGCATGTATTGATGTAACATTCCTTGGTATTTAAACTGTTAACATTATTGTGATGTTCAGTTTAAGAGTTTTGTTGGAAAAAATCAAATCGACAATATTTCAACCATGTTCTGCTGAGATCAATACAGCTCTGAAGTTAACACAACCTGAGGAATTTTGAACAGATTTGGTACTTATTGAAACTGATAGATTAAGACCATGACAATTAACAATCAGGAAATCATAATCATATCTTACTATCAACTGTCACTTTGGTTTGGTTTGTTTTTGTTTAACGTCCTATTAACAGCCATGGTCATTTAAGGACGTGCCAGGTTTTGGAGGTAGAGGAAAGCCGGAGTACCCGGAGAAAAACCACCGGCCTACGGTCAGTACCTGGCAACTGCCCCACGTTGCTTTCTAACTCGCAACCCAGAGGTGGAGGGCTAGTGTTAAAGTGTCGGGCCACCTTAACCACTCGGCCACCACAACTGTCATGCTATAGATCTGGCCTGGTCCAGTGTAAATCGTTATTTTATATTTTTAATTTTGATTGTAATTATCAAGCAAAAAATAACAAGTGAATACTGATGTTTAAGAAAGGTGTTTCTAACTCAACTTAAAACGGGAGAGAAAATGAACAATAAGAACAAAATACCTGAAATGTACAACGGGATAACTTCTCTTGTGCATTGGAAGGGTAAACACCATCAGTTTCTTTGACAATTTACGAAATTGACAAAATTGGAACCCAGATTGTTGTCCTAAGACAGTTTCCAGGGTCGAGTAAAAATAGTTTTTGTCTTCTGACTTTTGAAGGTCAACCAAGGATATACACATGCAATTAATGCCCAAAAGGCCAACCCAAACATTTTCGATTGTGTATGAAACGAAACTGATGATAGATAAATTGAATTAATGTCGTACAGTTACGAAAGAGCGGAGGTAAGACTGTTTGTGTGGGTTTTTTTTCTTCATTGTTTTAGTATTTTTTCACCTAACACTCATAATTTTTTTTTTTTTTTTTTTTTATTTATTTAATTTTTACATGGTTGTCAATTTTGGGATTCAATCCAATATACAACTTATGGTTGCCGTTGTGTTATGATGTCCCCATTTCAGAGGTGTATATCAATTCTAATCATAATGAATATAGACTGTTCCCGTTTTCATATATGGAATCCACATATATAAATTACCCGATTGATCTGAGATATATATGTAAAATACACCATTGTTGTGTGTTTTTTCTGTATATACACACATTGCATGATTACTATAGATGATATGCAATACAATACATCTGTATGGCTTATTGATAGCTGAGTAGGAACACACGAGAGCCGCAGCCCGTGTGAAGAAGTGTGACTCGGTACACATGTATGAAGGTGTTGGGCAGCACGACAAGTAGACAGAGCCTCAGGTGGAACTATGGTATCGAGTGGCATATTAACACCTCACCATGTTTGGAAGTACGCTCCTAAGTGACCTTCAGGTTTTTAACAATAATGTATATCCTAAGGTAATACATGTCCTCGGGTTGTCTAGGTTCTGTTCCATAGGTTGAAAGATGTGTTAAAGACATTTACAAAAGCAATATTCCTGAATGATACTTCCTTTCGATATATTTTAATATGATATAAATTACTTAACAAAGTACTTTTTGTCACCATACACCATTAACTCTAATGTCAACGAAAATTCGAGACACGTATGCTTTTTCTGGAAAATATATAATGCGTTTGTATTTTTCTTTGCATTTTCTTTCGTGTTGCAAATCTATATTGATTTTTACAAACAAAGGTCTGATTTAAAACAGACAGTTTTTGAAAAAGAAAGTTATGTTTAACAAAACAGTTCATCGTCTGCACGATGGTGTATAATCCTGTGAAATAATGGCGAGGTTACAAGGTACTACATAAAACAGACCATATTTTCTATCGATTTCTTCTCCTGACGTGGCCATACGTTGTCAACATTATGGCGATCAAGGTAATTGCGCAAACGAACAGTATACTGACAAGTACATATAGAGACATCTCGGTCAGTTCAGTCACACAAGCACCAGGTAACCTGTGTCAATTTCACCCTAACTACCAACCCTAGTTATATTGTTAAACTGTATTAACTAAATCATTTGATCCTTAGACTGTCCGTCGTCAGGAATATGTCGTTACATAGAACAAGTACTGCTATTTTCTTTATACTGCTTTCTCTATCTGCTGTTGTGAACAGACGATAGGCCGCGTATCCAGCTCGTTAGGCTGCCGCATCTTCTGTTAAATAGATAATGTAAAAATAGTATCTAGTATTGATAGTTTAAGTATACCTAAAATGGCAGGATGAGAGGTGACGACAGTTGGATCCCCAATTCATGATAAACTTAATACTCATTTTTCTTTTTCTCCTGTTTGTATTCAGAAAAAAACAATTTTGCACGATCGCAGAATTATAAGGTTTATATGATAATAAAAATGGGTTTAAAAACATCAGTACGTATCAAAAAGGTCCACTATGTCCTGAAGAAAACAGTATATGTGAGTACTTATTATGTTTGATTGATTTACATTACAGATGTGCGGTTTGCCTACAAATAAGGCATGTAATAATTTGATACTCGTCTGTAAACAATAGTACATTAACGCTTTGAAAAACTAAAATATACATTCCCTACACATTGTCAAGTTGTTTAAGACACGAAATACTTACCAATCATTCAGTATTGCATTCTTTCGGAATTTCGGAAAGTGGGAAGGAAACCGATCTATTTCGTCCATACTGGATTCATACATCTAATAAGGATCTTTATAGACAACGTTTTATTGCTGGCTCTAGTAATCAACTAAACCTTTACCAAACTAACAAAACATAGAACGTACTACCATTGTTATCACAATGATGTCAGGGCGGCAGTCCTACTTGAGAAGTGGAATTAATGGAATTTGGTTTATGATAACTCTAAAGAGCTTTTGACTACATTGTATTATGGAATATCCACTTCTTCTTTTTTGAACTTTTTACACTACCATTCCTATAACTATAGGAACGCATTTGTTCTAGTGGTGAGCGCTTTCTTTTTACAGAAAGGCGAACTGCGTTATAAGCACATAATTGTGAACTCTACGGGTGCCTATTCCGTTAAACATAATAGTAAGGCCCATAGGAAATACGCCGAAGATGAAATCGTAAGAATGATTGAATTTATGATTGACAGCATTCCTATTGGGATTAGTGACCAGATCTACTAAAAGACTATTAACCATGGGAAATTCCATGGTCGACATCACGAGTTCATTTTGAAATATTTGGTTCCTTGTGCGATATGAAGACAAACGTGTTCGACCCTTGCTGCAATACCTTGTGGTTCCGTTGTCACCAACCAAGTTCTCATTTAGGAATTTCACTTAACCTTGATTTGACCTAGATTAAGCAGGAGTCGTTAATAAATCAGAAGATGTTTACTCTTTCGTAGCACCTGCTCTTTTTATCTATGTTATCTCCAGGTAAACCTAGATTTGTGTTGATATTTTATTCTCGTTTTTTTCTATGTTGAGATAGAATTACCATTTCATTATCATGTCGGTATTCTCTGTTGTTTTAAATCAAACTGCTCTAAATGTCTTAATCACACATTTTTATTGTTATTGTAGCTAGGACATTTCTTCTGCGGTTGGGGCCGCGGTGGCAGAATGGTTAAGGTGTCCCGACACTTTATCACTAGCCCTCCACCTCTGGGTTACGAGTTCGAAACCCACGTGGGGCAGTTGCCAGGTACTGACTGTAGGCCGGTGGTTTTTTCTCCGGGTACTCCGCTTTCCTCCACCTCCAAAACCTGGCACGTCCTTAAATGACCCTGGCTGTTAATAGGACGTTAAACAAAAACAAACCAAACCAAACATTTCTTCCACATTCACCCTAATTAAGAATATCCTCAGGCATGTACTAGTATTCAGAACAGGATTTCTCACGGTATTTTTAATTCCTATTTATTTTTCGAATGTAACAACAATTTGGTAATTTGAAACAAAACCGGTTCAGCGTGACGGTAGCAAGCTAACTGTCCGTTTACAATGCAGTTGGCTGTCATTTGGGTTCTCTCGGTACCCACGAATGGCTTTCCAAATTAGCAACATGCGTACTTGGCGTTTGGTATTTGACACTAATTTTACCGGTAATTACAGAGGAAGGGTCGTGGTGACAAATATATTCACGCTTATATTGCTTTTAGCCTGCATGGCAACACAAATTGGCCCGGAAGGCCTGTATTACAAAGGCAAGCAGGGGTTCTTTACAACGCCATGACTTTGTCGCATCTTGTAAAATAACACAATTTTTTGTTAGAAAAGCAAAACACAGTGTGTTAACCGAGAATTTATCTTGTAGAAATGCTCATTTAAGTTGCGTTTCATGCAGGTAGTCACCTTCGTGAAGTTATTCTGGAATAAGAAACACTATTGCATAAAGAGACTCGTAAAGTACACTGGAATGTTCTGTTCAGATTATGCGTACAGTTATTAACCTAAATTTGTTTTATTGAACATATGCATTATACTTTATGGTGTTAATAAATTATCTATAATATTTGGAATGACCTATTTCCACTAACATACTTATGATAAAATGTATGTTATCACGCAATTAGATAGAATCAGCTGACTGTATCCATATAAGTCAATGTCGGTTTCGTTCCTTTCTTAATTAATAACAAAGAGTTTTCGCGTCTGTAATAAGGGTAAATCATGAAATAAATATCACCGTAATGTAGGTTATCAGATAAAACCTTTGTGTTTAGAGGAAGTTTCCAATTGGCTGGTCGTACTATCAATAATAAACAATTCATAACAGACAAATAGAATGAATTAGATTAATGTATTATATATCATACCTATGTTAGGGAAACATCTAAGGAGAGAGAGAAGGAACCAGTTGGTCCTTTGGTCTCAGACCTAAGTCTAACACGGATAAACCCTATACTGACAAATGCTTCACTTGGTTAGGAGGCAACATAGTATAGAGACCAACCAACCAATTGTTTTCCCATAGACTTTAGTGTTAACGTTTTGGATTATTTCATTCAAATTCTTGAATTGAATATGACGATTATGGTTTATAACAAAAGTTTAGGGTCTGATATAACACCTAATCAAAAAAAAAGTTGGGTCCTTCAGCTCAAATTTTCTCCAGGGTAGCCATTTTGAAAAGAGGTGAATTTCGCAGTAAAAATTCGCAAAAATCTGAAATGTTTACCTGTTTACTATTATTACGTGAACTTTTGGGAAAAAAACCAATCGGACTTACGAAATTTATATCAACATTTCTTATTGATAGTTACCTATCAGGCTACATATCTATTTTCTCACTTCATAACATACTGGCCAATCAGTGGCTGCCAGACATTTTATCCTTGGCTCAACGTTCTATACACAGGGGCTGTTTCAAAAATATATGTTTTTCAATTGGTTGGTTGTTCCCTTAAACAAATCATTTACTTAATTTCCATGGACCCTCCATTGACCCTTCACGAACCCTCCATGGACCCCTCACTGGACTCTCCACGGCCCCTACATGGTCCCTCCATGGACCCTCCATGAACTGTCCACGGCCCCTCCATGACACCTCCATGGACCCTCCACGGACCCTCCAAGGACCCCTCAATGAACCCCCATGGACCCCTACAGACTCTCCAATGACCCTCCACGGACCCTCCAAGGACCCCTCAATGAACCCCCATGGACCCCGACAGACTCTCCAATGACTCCACGGACCCTCCACGGACCCTCCAATGACTCCACGGACCCTCAATGGTTTGGTTTGGTTTGTTTTTGTTTAACGTCCTATTAACAGCCAGGGTCATTTAAAGACGTGCCAGGTTTTGGAGGTGGAGGAAAGCCGGAGTACCCGGAGAAAAACCACCGGCCTACAGTCAGTACCTGGCAACTGCCCCACGTAGGTTTCGAACTCGCAACCCAGAGGTGGAGGGCTAGTGTTAAAGTGTCGGGACCCTCCATGCAAGGCTATATGTTTGTTTATATGTTGCCCTCGTTTAATCATTTTTTTAGTATGGGTAAATTAGTAGTTCGGTATGTTTCAGTTATCAAATAGAAGACAACTAAAACAAATAACAAACAAAAATTACACATTTTATGTTGGATTTATTTTTTGCTAACTGTTATGATTAATGTGGCAAATGATGGCCAATGACTTCAACCACGCTAGCTAATGAAGTTGGGGAGGAAACTGGGAGCAGAAAATTCCCCCACAAAATCATAGCAGATACTAACCAATACTATTTGATATCTTTTGAAATCAAATTTTAAGTCAAAGTTCAAAAAACATGTAGCAGCAATCTGTTGTGCAGGAGAAACTCAGCTACCTCATGGTCTGTGGTCGAAGTCTTGACGTTTCCTTAGTGAACCCTGCGAACATACAATGGAAAAAACCACAGCAGACCCAGATTTCCATCTTAATTGGGAGGGTGGGAGGGCATTTGTATCTCACACGCTAGCAATGGCTACCAAATATCAGGAACTGCCAAGGGCGATAACTCTAATTGCAAATATGGAAATAAACTACCAAACCAAGGGAAGTAACAGTACAGGACAAATCAAACTATATTGCTACCTAACAACAACTTACCAATAAAAGAAATTAACAAGCAGTCTTCATTATGATAAATTAAATTATATTCTAGGAATAATTTTTATTGTTTTATCATGTTAGTGTTGTTTAATCGGTACACTAACACATGTGAATTATTAGTAGTGTAATATTTTATATTGATGTATTTACGCGAATATACTCTGAATAACGAGTGACACAAGGATGAGTATGTAGGTATAGGGTGATCTGCCCAACCACGTGGGTTTCCTTCCACAGTAAGACCCCTAGGGAAATAGCACTTTTATTGCCCCCCGAGACATTAACTATTTCCTGAGGCGAAGCCGAGGGAAATAGTTAGTGTCAAGGGTGACAATAAAAGTGCTATTTCCAGAAATACCCATACAATAACTGTTTTATTATATTAACATTTAAATTATTCCATTTTGTTCAAGACTAGTTTTAAAAGCAAAGTCTGTTTCAATGATCTATTTTTTATGTAAATTCAAAATTTAAAAAAGGGAAAAAATCCTTACTTGTTGTGTGTTAGCGTTGTCGTTGTCTTTCAGAAACAATCCTCTCCAACCCTTCTTCATTCAGATTATATAATCTTGTAGATGCTGTTCCTGTAGCATTCACTCGAACGATTTTACTAAACGCTTACGTTTTCGAAAGAGTTTTCGGACTTTATCCTTATACAAGAGATGGCGGTAGAGGCGATCCGAAGTGATATGACAAATGCATTGTCCAATCAGAATGAACATAGCAAAAAAAATCCGCGAAAATATGAATGCGCTCACTCCGGGTAAATAGCACTTTCGACTATTAACCTGGTAAATAGCATTTTTGGAGGATGTGGTTCAAAAAGCATTTCTATTGTCTACCTTTTATATAGTGTAAAATAAGGAAAGGTATAATAACATGAATTATGGCAAAGACAAAGATCTTGAACGTTTTGTCTGTTTTCTTTACCGTGGCAGACAACAAAGTAGTCTTAAAAAACCGTTCTAGAACGTATACTAAGTTATTCCGCTTTATCAAAGTCTAGTAGGATGAAGACACTTTAGATTTGATATTGGATTATGTTGGTTGTAATATGGTCTCGTTGACACTAACGTTGTTCTCTTTCGACTTGACTTACTGTGATTTTCTATCTGGACTTACATGGTAGTTGCCGTCGATAAAGCAGAAGGCGCATTGCCTATCGAAACACCTGATCTTTTATTTTGCATCGTTAGTACTGTTCGTATTATAGGTCAAAATACAGTTTTCATTATTGACCTCATGTATTGTTTTCATTATTGACCGCCATGTATTGTTTTCATTATTGACCGTCATGTATTGTTTTCGTTATTGACCGCCATGTATTGTATTCATTATTGACCGCCATGTATTGTTTTCATTATTGACCGCCATGTATTGTTTTCATTATTGACCGCCATGTATTGTTTTCGTTATTGACCGCCATGTATTGTTTTCATTATTGACCGTCATGTATTGTTTTCATTATTAACCGTCATGTATTGTTTTCATTATTGACCGTCATGTATTGTTTTCATTATTGACCGTCATGTATTGTTTTCATTATTGACCGCCATGTATTGTTTTCATTATTGACCGTCATGTATTGTTTTCATTATTGACCGCCATGTATTGTTTTCATTATTGACCGCCATGTATTGTTTTCATTATTGACCGCCATGTATTGTTTTCATTATTGACCGTCATGTATTGTTTTCATTATTGACCGCCATGTATTGTTTTCATTATTGACCGTCATGTATTGTTTTCATTATTGACCGCCATGTATTGTTTTCATTATTGACCGACATATATTGTTTTCATTATTAACCGTCATGTATTGTTTTCATTATTGACCGCCATGTATTGTTTTCATTATTGACCGACATATATTGTTTTCATTATTGACCGCCATGTATTGTTTTCATTATTGACCGTCATGTATTGTTTTCATTATTGACCGTCATGTATTGTTTTCATTATTAACCGTCATGTATTGTTTTCATTATTGACCGCCATGTATTGTTTTCATTATTGACCGACATATATTGTTTTCATTATTGACCGACATATATTGTTTTCATTATTGACCGTCATGTATTGTTTTCATTATTGACCGACATGTATTGTTTTCATTATTGACCGCCATGTATTGTTTTCATTAGGAAGTTTGACAATTCTTACTTTGTCCCCTGCTCATCCCTTTGCAGACTAGAATGAATTATCAAAAATTTAAAAACGTGATTTAGTTCCATATTGCTCCGACCTGCGTGGAAAGATAATATCTACGTTTAAATAATATAATTAGCGTTTATATGATCTAAACTTTGGAGTGTAAATAACCAGTTTTATTCGCTATCCTATTTATACTGAGTGTCACGGGAGATATACATCCTGATTACTGAAACGGGCGTAATTTTGAATTAACACAATTTGGCCTTGCCACAAAAGTCTCCGGCTGTGTGATTGATCTCGCATTGGGGATTATAAGCATTCATTAAACGAAAAACAAACGTTTATTTGATCAAGAAGATTTATTGAAATATCAAGACAACATTTTAAAATAACTGTTTTAATAATTAAACGCATTCGTCTGTCATTATTTACAATACATATTTGATAATTTAGCGCGTATATGACACGGAAATCGAGCTTGTGTGTACTTCAGCTACTCGGAAAGATGCTTCAATATAATGTCGATCTGATATTGGGAACATACTCCATCTTGTTGACAGAACTTAGATTGGATGAATAGCCAACTTGGTGCAAATTATCTCAGAAATTGGCCATTACTCCATAACTCTCGCCAAATCCTGATGTGTGATACTTAATTCAGGGAAACAACAACAATTTCCGCAATAAATAATATCTCCTGGTAACACCTCGACACTCGCCAACACGACGTCGGTTGTTGTAAGTTTAGTCAGCGTATTGACCTTAGAGCAGAACTTCTACATATATATCAGGAACATAGAAAACACAAATGCTGCTCTCAGCAAATTATTGTAAGTTCAGGCAAGTGCCGCCTTGGAATTCACGGTACAAAACGAAGGGATTACAAGCGATCAGCATTGTTATAACATAGCGGCTGGGAGCTTACCGCAGATTCAACCGACCAGCCTATAAAATTAACAGGGAATATCTATACCGCGTTATTCAAAAACATATTGCGATAGAATTGATTTTACTATAAAAATGAATTCCGTTAAATTTCTCGGTACAGTGCCATTTTAACATGAAATAACGATTAGTTCTATAAGGTTTCGTTCCGATACTGATTAGAAGCGCATGATCCCCAATTTAAGTAATTGTCAACATGTTCATTGTAAAGACCGTCACTTCTCTTGTTCGTTTCCGGGACGTTGTAATGTGTATTATATGTGCGTGACGATGGTACCATGCATCCTGGAGCAGTTATCATAGCAAGCTTTGTTGTTTACATAAATGGAAGCAAATTCTGTATAAAAATGTCTATTTAATCATCGCTCTAATTATGGTAGATGAATTCCTTTCAAGAAACCTGTAGTGATTTGTAAATGACGTGTCGCTCAGTGTGAAAAGTAAAAATAAACGGCACGAAACAAATTAGTAACAATTTAATCAATAAAAAATGTTTTCTGAAACTTAATATCTGTTATGGAGCTGTGAAATTATCAACGTATAAATTTGATTATAATATTAATTATCATGAGGGTTAATTAAATTATAACACTTTTTCATTAAAAAAATGGAATCTTTCGACACAGCACAATGTTATTAAGCAATTTTATTCTTTCTGTTAGTATTTCGATGATAACTCGTAACATTTTCGCTATATACATTGTCTCTATTTTATCAGCAGTAAACCTATCTGATTACAGTCTTGCCAGGTTTTACATCGATTATGCTTTAGTACAAATGAATTTGTAGTCGTGGCCTTCAATTTTTAATCATAACAACTTCTCTGTTCTCCTTAGCGTTTGAATGGAATGCGATTATAGTTCCTTGCCTTGCGATTTTGATCTCGTCTGTGAGGTCAAGGTTAGAGAGGCTCTTTCTCTATGTACATGTACTGTCAAAATAATTTATGCATGGTTAAGCTATTAAACAAAACATACATGTAACGCCATTCACATAATTATTCGAAATAGGGTATAAGTGTGGTGGCCAAAACCGTATGTTGAACTTAACCTCGATTCGGTCAGCCAAGATTAAAAGAATATCTTACCCCTTTGTGATGTCAACAGGGATATCTCAACCCGAAGAGTTTTAACGTTTAGCATGAGTATTTGCCGAGATCTTTTTCCCCCATACTTCCGATCACGCCAGTACCAATGTATCATGCATTGGAAAAGCCACAAAATTGATGACAATATTATATTCTGATATCATTTCGCCGCTTACAGTGATGACGCCGTTAGGGAAAAACTAAGGAGACTTGAAAAGGGTTTGATGTTGTCTGTTTGGAAGGAAGGTTTACTGTAGGCGGATTTATCAACCAGTGCAGCACATGCACTCACCATGGACTGACATCAGAAACCGAAAAGCCTTATCATTATTTGTTTAAGCAAATACAAAAATATTCTTATGACATATTGCCGCAGGTATGTGCGGTAAGAGCAGTGTTATTCTTGTCAGTTACACGATTTTCCAGATATCATATAATTTGATTCGCATGTGTTATGTAAAGATAGATATTGACAAACACAATTTAACTTCTCAAGTAAGCTAGGAAGGAATAGCACTATGAAAAACAATAATAATGTCATCAACCATAATGAATACTTATTATAGATATAAAGTTTCAGTAAGCATCCTAATAAATACTATATCTTATGTTTCTCATTTGTTTTAATACAGATGTTAAAACCTCTGGTTTCCGTTGTAGCTACAAAATTGCTTTTTTTCAATACCTTAAATAGCATTGCCATGTAATGGATCTCTAAGGGCGTTTGAAATAAAACATGTTTTGATAGACAATGTTTTGTCTATTGGTACACTATACGCTACTACAAAAATGTTAACTAAGACTGGATAAAATTTAACATTCTCTGTTCTTATCAAGCCATAGTATTGCGAAAAAGACATATAAATTGTGATTTGATAATCTCTTAAACATTAATTGAGAAATGACTATAATACAGGCGGAATAATTAATGCCAAACCAAAATGTTCTGGGGCTCGTGTGTAAGTGATGCTTGGGACCGGAAGTATAAACAGAAAGGATGTTCGGAAAATTAAAAATAGGCCTTAAAGGGTGAAGCACCAATGTGATCTTTTATAGATTTTCATCGGCTAAAACATCGATGTTTGAAGCCAAATAACGTAAAAAAAATGACATCGCCGTTTGATATGCTGCTTTTGACTGGCTTATGTAGCAGCGTATAATTTCTAAGAGAAACTTTCACCAATAAAAGTGCTTTCCGGCAGATTGAATTGAAATATTGAAAGAATTCATATGGATTCATCCTATGTGTAACGGATCGTTCCATAACATAAAAAGAATGTATACAATTTGACATTTTCAGAACTTGAAGCAAGCATGCATATTCTGAACTGGTGCCACTTTGATGAGAATTATAACATAGAGGTCACCTCTGTTATCACTTTGGAAATTTTCATTGTTCGAGGTATATACATTTTGATATGCTCGATTCCTGTTGAAATGCAAGATTATTTCGTTGTCACTATCCCTATGTGCATTTTGAGAACGTGTCATTCATTAAACCAGAGTTTTATGATGGATGATAACGATAACAGTGTTATTTTTTTTAAAATTTGTTATGAAAGTTATTGTGTAACTTATCGGACTGGAATTGAAATTGATTCGTTAACACTAATATACCTGGCTAGAACGGTGTCCCAATTGAACCAATATACTACTATATATTACTGGAAACATTCCAGTGATGTTTGGTTAAGTTGTTTATACACAATTCTCACACAGTAACACATTCTCCCATAACAGCCTATTGCCTGAATCGCTGTCATTATTTCACTTTCTTTTTCATTAAAAAGGGACATGGTACATGTTTAAATTAATTTATTGTATTTCAATTTGCTTTAGAGAATGTCACACCACACCTTTTTTGAATACACTTGTATACATTGCTTCGCTTTATTCTCAAAATCGATATTGAACACCTTCTAATTTATACGTTTTTAATTACCACGACACCAAGTTTTAATGCTTAACTTAAAACCAGACTTTAGATTACAGTGCTCGAAAACAATGTGCTGACGTCAAATACTGTAGGGTTGTTGACGTTCACGAGGATAACATTACGCGAGTGTCCCAGTGGGAACTAAATTGCGGGAATTCAATTTCTCACAACGCCGCATTATAAGCAGTAAACAAGTGAACACTTTTGTGAAATATATTTATGATTCACAATATAGATATTCGATGAGTATATATTTTCTTGCTATATATAATGATTTAACGAGTATAGTGATTATCACCAGTAACAATCAATTTTGATGTATCTTGAATACCTCAAAACTTACAATCAGAAAAACGAACGGTTTACCCTAGAGAGAGAAAATGACATAAATGTCATCCCTGTTTAGAGATTTTAGAGTTCAATCTTAAGATCAGGAGATTATAGAGAGTTTAGCTATGAATATTATAACGTCATACAATATTTGCACCATGAATACCGGACAACTTCGGAAGTGACAAAGTTGTGGAAATTCAAACAACTGGATTCTATTCTCAATGTTACAGAAAAGAATCGACAGGCAAAACACAAACAATTCCAATTATCCCATACTTCACAGGGTTATCCGGCGGTTGCTAGGGAAAAGATTATCTTACAGCGAGGGGGGGGGGGGGGGGGGGGGGGGGGGGGATGGGTAAGACAGCCGGCAGCGCTATATGACGCTGCTCACAATAACGTTACGTCATCATTTAACGTTGAATAACCAAGTCTAAATGGTGACGTCATCAATTTTGACGCACATTCCAAGGAGCATTGAAGATGGCGCGATGAAAAACTTTCATAAAAACTTACGTTTGGTTGCAAGTATGTGAGAATAATAATCAATCATCTCAACCCTCGTGTAAGAGTTTGGCTGGCCAGTACTCGGCAAGTCTCGTGCTGACTGGCCAAACTCTTACACTCGGGTTGAGATATCCCTGTCTACGGAACAGACCCATAATAGATTCTTTTATTCTCACATACTTCACAGGGTTACCCGGCAGTTGCTAGGGAAAAGGAAAAGATAAATCGATCTTACACCAGGGGGGGGGGGGGGGGGGGGGGGGGGTAAGACAGCCGGCAGCGCTATATGACGCTGCTCACAATAACGTTACGTCATCATTTAACGTTGAATAACCAAGTCGTAAACAGTCAAAGGAGCATTGACGATTGCGAGATGAAAAACTTTCATAAAAACTTACGTTTGGTTGCAAGTATGTGAGAAAAATAATAAAACACTAGTCTGTTCCGCGAACGTGTGTCTTCACGCCAAGAGCATCTCCATTGAGTGTCTGGGACCAAACAATATTTAAATTGAAATCGGCAATTATCAAATGTCCCATCAAAAAGTACTCTTAGCCCACATTATCGATAACGTTAATTTCACTAAAATATAATTGTTTTCCTCGCTTGACAGTTTTATTCAACCTTAAAGCTATAATTTAATGGCATTGTCATAATCGATGTTTAAACTGGGGCCTGTTGAATACTAGCCGTTACGCAAACTATATGAACCGCTAAGATAATTGTCAACCTTACAAGTGCTGCAAGGAAAACGAAACGAAATATAGTTAGCATGTTGTTAACAGCACGATGATGGGTCATCTGAGTAAGAAATATATGGCATTTCATTGAATACGCTATACAAGCGTCATATCTTGTACAGTAAGCATAAGCAAGTAAGAAGACGCCAATGACACTGCCACTAGGTTCACATGGAGACAGGCGTCCATGAAGTAGAGGAAGCTTGTCCCTCCGGACTAACGATATCCATGCTACTCACTGTCTTAACGCCGATTGGCCGTAACCAACAGAATGACGCTTGACTCTTCATACACCAACATGACGTCATTTAAGGATTGATTGTCAATTTTGTTGCTTGCATGGACTGATGAAGGGAAGTGAATCCTCGTGCAAATGAAGTGAACTGCAACAAAATTGACAATAAATCCTTATATCTACGTTAACCAAATTAAAAACCCCGCCGCCAGATTGCAAAATTCGGTCGCAACGGTGTGACGTAAGTGCGTCACTTTGTAACATTGTTATACTTATCGTACACATGTGCACAGGTGTGAAACAGCAGACGGTCAGCTATTCTCGTCGCCAAGGTAACACAAAATATAATCCCATACACGTTTTGATTACTATTACGATGTTGATACACATAAATACGATATTTTCAAGGTAAAATATTCATTTATAACAAATATTTGTGATATTGTATAATAAAAATTTATACCCATATAAATACGAATTTAAAGTGCAGTGTTGACAGTATAGTATGCGAGTGATTTGGTCACTCGAGACACAGGGACTCGGTTTAAAAAATGAGCACAAGGTCCCTAACGTGACGATAGTTCAGTGAAATATCACAACATTAGAAAAAAAATGTTTATATACTCTCTAAAGCCTTGAAAAAATCGATTTTGTAAGGTTTTATAATTTGAATGAATGTTGGATTTTTAGTCTTGCGATTATGTATAGATGTCATATGCTACTCAAATTTTAACGCCGAAACCCCTGTGACCGTATGTGATAGCCGGGATATTCAGAGCTCGAGAAAAAAGTGTAACAATGTGGATATCAGTCGCAGGTTAGCTGATGATGTACATGGTGTTCTTGAAATATTGGATTTCATTGTCGCACTGGCGTTTTGGGATGTAAATTCTGATAATAGTAAGTAAAGAAACATTGATTTGAATATTGGCGGTATTCGACGGCCGGTAACTTGTGTCCTCCATATGTTTAGATTAATCATTATGAGTCAAATTACGATAATAATATGTCCCTGTGCTCGATATAGCATACTGCTGCTACCAGTCTGTTTTGTGTTGTTAAATAGTGTTAAAATTGAGGTTTATTTCCTGTGACCACTTAAATGGTATCAAGCATGGCATTCGAGATACAGCTAACGTTAGACCTACTGCGCTAGACCACAGGCGCTTGCATAGAAATTTGACTTTCAATTTTTTTTTATATGACAGTGGTATGTGTAATCTGGTAAGCTTAACAGATTACACATACCACTGTCAAAAAAAATGAAAATAACATTTTCTATGCAAGCGCCTGTGCGCTAGACAGGTCATGAACTCGATGCCTTCGGGAGTGTCAGTGTTCTGTCAGATCCTGTTTTCTAAACTGTCTGCATTATACTGGCATTTTTATTAGCACATTAAGCGGCTCTTCCACTTGTGTTTATATACGTTTATAAAAATGTTACACAATTCCCAAAATGAAAGTGCATTCAAGTCTGAGGCGGTACAGAACTCGTATATTCACACGCCGGCAAGAAAGTGATTCGTCTCTCAGAACAGAAGCACGCGACCCAAAATCTTCAACGGGAAATGAAGTAATCTGAGTTTACTAGGTTCATTGAGGCGGAGCGAAGTGAAAATGTAAATATTTGTCTATATTGCGATATACATGTGTAGTAGGAGTGGGAAAATGCACGGCCAGACCGGGATTTGAACCCGGGACCTCCCAACAGATGCTCTACCCATTTAGCTACCTGGGCCCAGTTGTTCAAAGGGTAATTAGTTTATCACTTGATTAGTGAAAATTTAATTTCTCATTTATTGCAAAACCTGTGCGTATATCGTCTTTATATCATGCCAGTTGGAAGAATTACAGAATTTCATTAAGGATTGTCAAGTTAGTTCTATCAGAAATTATTATATCAGGATTTGAAAAACGTTGTTAAATGTGATAAGCCTAATCACCTTTTGAACAACTGGGCCCTGGTCGCCGATGATCGACCCGGTCCTGTTCCGCTACACTCTTCCCTCCCTTTTTACGTCTTCTATCCCGAAGACTTCACAACTCACAGCCCAGATTCGGGTATTCCCCTTGTCAAGTATTCACCTCACTTGAAACAAGGTTTTGTCACAGAGACCAAATGTAGTAGGAGTGTGAAAATGCACGGACAGGCCGGGGTTCGAACCCGGGACCTTCGAACACTAGCCGGATGCTCTACCAATGGAGCTACCTGGCCCTGTTCGGCTACACATGTTCAGTGACTGGAAGAACGTTGTTAACTTATTTATTTAGAGATGTAGTACTATTACATATTCAGCAGTGCTTGACTTGTCGTGGGTTACTAGTAGACTTGCTGAAAAATTATTCCATTCTTATACTAGGTTATCGGCCTTTTGTTTAAGGCTCCTGTCTATTCTAAGTTCAAATATTTTCGAGACAGGTGCCAGTCAAATTATTGAAAGTAGTTATTTACTACCGATACAATTGTGGTTCGGTTCTCAAATATGCTTTTGCTCGACAACGCGAATTTTCTCTGGTAACCCAAAAGTATGTCCTCTGATATTTCTTTGAGTATCCAAAAGTATGTCCTCTGATATTTCTTTGAGTATCCAAAAGTATGTCCTCTGATATTTCTCTGGGTATCCACATATATGTCCTGTTTCCTCTGTCCGGTGTTTCGTCAATGCAATACGATTGATAATGGTTTTCCAAAACCCTGATATCTATCATTTTTTAATGTCTCAAAACTTTCACATTAAAAAGTGTTCACTGCAACAATAGTGCTCTCCTCGGTTCATAGATTTGTGGTTTACTTTTTAATTGACTTTGAATTTTTAATTTTGAAATTTTGAACTACGCCACTACTTCAAGCCTCGATGTATGATAATGATAAGCAATCAAATACAGCCCTTATATACACTGTGTCGCTTTGTAGAATGGCTCACTGACTATTTCTTGATCTCATTCAAAAACAAACGAGTGTTGATAGCAACATGATATTTGAGCACAAATCAATTATAATAGTTATTTAATTTGTACGGCGTGTTAAATTATCGACACCACAATGGAATTGATAATGCTTTGTCTTGAAGCAGTTAAAAGAAATGTGATATGCCCTCCTCTAATATCCGCGGGTGTTGAACTATCTGTTTACATCCGTCATTCTATTGAAACATGACTTTCCTTTTCAGTGTCGAGAAAACGACCGTTAATTCTGAATCGTTTTAATGATACGGAGACCGAGAGAAAAAGGAAACCCGAGGGAGCTATCTTCACTCTTTTTGTCAATTTACTCAAATTCACTCAATTTTCAATTTCCTTTTTTACCATTTTGACTATTTTAATAATTAATCAACCGGGCTGATTTATTTCCGTGCTTTAAACTTTCCGCATAATTGATGATCATTTCAATAGCGAGCTTTCCTTTTAATTTGTTCAGTTTTTCGGCCGATATATTTCATTTTATCTCCAAAGCAATCCTTATGATACTATATTAATGTGAAGTTGTATGATTACATCGACCATTTAGCTTACATAACAAATATACACACATGTTGCATGACCAATCCGATATTCCCTAGTATTAATATTGGTCTTAAAGGATTTGTTTAAATCTATCCGAAAGAAGGGTTTTTGTTTATCAAAAGGTCTCTTACTTAAGAAATATTACGTCCCAAACTGTTTGTATGAAATAGAGCCGCTCTATTCTATTTTGTTTCTGGTAATTTCAGTAAGGATGTTTAAGGTCAACACTAAGAACAACAACAAGGAGATTACAAAGGAATTCAAACAATCACTGAAAACTGTCCGATATCAAAATAAATAATACGATATACAATATTTGATAATACAACAAGAGGGGAAACAATATCAACCAACTTTCAAATACATAAATTTCCTATTTTTGATCATTTCAATTTTACTATATAACTTTAAGTCTTAACTCTCGAGATAACGGTTTAGAGATAACGTTATAGCATTGATTCATTGCCTAATATCCGTTATATTTCGCTCATTTGGATGTTATTGATGTAAGGCATACATCTGACTGACCCGACATACCAAGTTAAACAGAGAGGATTACTCTACGTTGGTGTTCTAAACAGGCTTACCAGCTTCTGATCAGTCAGTATGCTAGGGAATCTATAAATCTTCTCCGTTTAGACAATTTCTCTAAAAGGCTTTTGTCAAGAAGCCGTTGAAGATTTCATTTTGTAAATTAGTTGACAAGATTTTATTAGTTAATGAACCTTCTTTGGAACAGCTCAGGACGTACCATAACATGTGAGTAGAACATATTTTCTGGTCGGAGACGTTCCACTCCTTGGCACTAGTGCGTTAAAATTCAATAGAAAATAAAGATATGTAATAGTATCTCTGGAGAGGGAGCAATATCTATTGTTACACAGAAACAATAACAAATACATCCTTATGAATATATGATACGCGGTCTCAGTGATGTAGTAAACAAACACAACGTTAGGCACTCCGCTCGGGATTATTTTATATATTATTTTGTATGCATCAGCAAAATTCAGTAGAATATTACTTCGAGTTAATTATAAACAGCTTCTAGAAGATAAATGTTATAGAATGGTTTCATGTCTTTCATGTTAATCAACAGTCAAAAGGGTCAAGGGGGATCATTTTGAGTGTCGACCAGTATATTAAAGGCATGAGACAACTGTTTCGGTACCTGAATAACCCAAGATGATCAAATAAATGTCATATCAAAAGACCCCAGTCTGATATAAACCGCATCGAAGTTGCTAGTTTGTCCGGGGATTAGCATTCCTGCAGCAGCTCTAGCCAAATACAGACGGATGTCAATATGTTATGTCCCTATATCTGGATTTAATGTCCTCACAGGAATCGCGAAAACTGACTTCAAAAACTGGCTGTTAACTAGCAATAGTTATTTTAAGGATTTAATTTTGAATTGTCTTAACACGACAGCAAAACATAAGAAAAAGGAAAGCGAGTTATCGTCCATGAAGGTGGTTTATTTTGCCATTACTGGCATCTGGCCCTCATACTACCTCCTGGAGTAATCAGGGGAAAATAATATCGTCGTCAATTATTGACGACTACATGAACGTATATATTTAATCGTGAACTACACAGAAGATGTCAGGTTGTATTGTGTAAGTCACTAAAGTAAGGTGATACTGGCACCAAAATACAGACAACATACATGTTTCCGAGATACATGTAGCTAGGGGCCGTACTCATGTACGTCGACCAACCATGCACCTAAATCAATCACTGGTTGACGCCATTCCTTATTTCAATGAAATTTGTACAAATTGGAGTAGAATTACGTCAAATGTGATATATATACGGCATGATAGAGTTTTGTATGTCCGTTCTGACAAACGGCCAATGTATCATACATGCACGAACGGTCTTGGCTTCAAAAAGATGAATTAAAGGCAGATGCAAATTGAACACTGATGCCAACGCGTTGGCGTTAACTTCAAGATGCATGCAAACAGTACAATACATGACTACGTTCTGTCAATCCTGCTGACAAATGTCTGGCTAATTCTGATCGCACAAAATCACTCCGCATTCGTGTTTTTTGTCTCGCCAAATGTACTTGTAGACAGTTTTTGTAAAATAATCGTATCGCAATTGCCGCAGCAGGATTTAACAATTCATATTTTACGCATGACCATTGTCAACCGGAGACAGCGGTCTTTAAAGTTCCCGTTATCTTTTTGTTTTTACTTTGATTCCATCTCGTACTTTGTGAACTTCTTAAATATCACAGGATAACGTTGTTATTGAACGTGATTGATACAAATTAATCTCTAGAAGTCGGTGAAATATGTTACTCGCGAGAATAGATACGAGAAAGACGACCACAACAATGGCGATACTGCTTGTAACAAAACGTTGCCAGTAATCTTTGCTCAACAATCTTGAATCGTACATTTGTGGCACTAGTGATTGAGCAGAGCTAATACACAGTCTCGAAAGTGTAACACTTCATGCATAGATTAACTGCACACCTGAATACCAATCATTTAAGTAGATCAACTAAATGTGATATAAACAGCACCAACAGTGATATCATACAATACCACATGGATGTATGTCATTGTACAACAATACGACACCGTTAAAGAATTGAAATGATTATGTTGTATTCCACCAATACTTAAACCTTAAATTAACTCTTAACAACTTAATGACTAGTTCAGCCATACCTCACAAAAAGGCTGAAACATAATTATAATTTGGAGAATATATATATATAAATCGTTTAACAGTTGATTATATCTTTGTATATATGTGTGGGGATTAACGTCCTTACAACAGGGCCGCGGTCGCCGAGTGGTTATGGGGTCCCCAACACTTCTGGGTTACGAGTTCGAAATCTACGTGGGGCAGTTGCCAGGTACTGACCGTATGCCGGTGGTTTTTCTCCAGGTACTCCGGCTTTCCTCCACCACCAAAACCTGGCACGTCCTTAAATGACCCTGGCTGTTAATAGGACGTTAAACAAAAACAAACCTGGCACGTCCTCTACTGACCCTGGCTGTTAATAGGACGTTAAACAAAAACAAACCTGGCACGTCCTCTACTGACCCTGGCTGTTAATAGGACGTTAAACAAAAACAAACCAAACCTTGCAACAGCGGAGTTCGTATAGGGACGTGATGAGACACAAACAAACGAAAACAAGTTCCAAATAGGGAGAGAACACACCACCGAAACGATTTGTAGACCGATTACATTGCAAAAAGGACAAAACTAATTTATAATGACAATAGAGTTATAAATACTCAATGCCAACGAAATGATTTATTTTTTCTACTTAAATCTAATTTCTGTTTTATTCAGTTTCAGCTTCGTTAATTTCAGAATGTTTTATCGCCTCACTTAAATGGTGAAGACTCTAATCTAATTGTCAGTTTGTCACTAACACACACACACACGAGACAACCAGACACGTGTGTTACATTGATCAGGACTATTGCTTATATGGTTAGTATCAAATAACACGTTGGCATTATAGAGATGGATATTACTGTTCACGTGTTATTGGAGATTGTTAGAAAACTATGTAATTATGGTGTTATGTTATGTTTACGTGAAAACTGTTTAGAGAAAATGGCTGTAGCAACCACGTTTAATTGTTTTAGGTGTTAGTAAAGTGTGAGAATGTGCCGATTTTTGTTGTCTACAATTGGATCTGTCATAGTATATAAGGTTTCATTTAATTAAGTTAGAAATGAGTCACAGTTTAATTTCAAGTAGAAAGGAGCAAACATCATAACAGACAAAAGCACAGTGACTCTAGAGAATTGGGAGTTTCAAGTCAATTCAGCCGAGACAAATGAAGACATTTCTGTAATATGAGAAAGCGTTACCATACAAAGAAATATAACATATACATTTACATTTTATATAGCTGTAGCTGTAGCATAAAATTAAACAGTTTTACGCAATGGCTTCCCTACAATATACCGGCACTGTCATCGATCATACTTCATGTCGTATACTAACCCCGTTAAAAATAATTCAGAAACTGAACCATCACGTTTACCTAAATTATGATACCAAACGAATGGTAGTTTCCTATGATATTTAACTCGGATTCTTACATGTCTTTAGGATGTGATAGTGGCGATAGTATGTAATTGTCAATAAAGCTTTGAAAAGATAACAATGGACACATTTATTATAAAAAAAAATCTTACTTGAATTAGAAACAACTGCTCAGTTAAGGGAACGGGTCTTTTCCATTTAGGTTTTTGTAGTAAATGTTGCACGGCTATAGTAATGGACAAGATAGATAGTTGTTACTGTAAAAAACTGTAAAAAGGTAACAATTGAATGCTTAATAAGCAGTAACCATGGGTAAAGATAATAAAACATAGTTGCCTAGGTATTCAGTAAGTTAAGTTTGTTTAATAGGGTTTAACGTCCTTGCAACAACCAGGGTCATATGAGGACGGGTGTCAATGAGACACCAACAACCAGGGTCATACGAGGACG
Organism: Pecten maximus; assembly: GCF_902652985.1. Lineage (NCBI taxonomy): Eukaryota > Metazoa > Mollusca > Bivalvia > Pectinida > Pectinidae > Pecten > Pecten maximus. Next base: position 25,682,967 of record NC_047021.1, on the reverse strand, counting down.
GTGTCAATGAGACACCAACAACCAGGGTCATATGAGGACGTGTGTCAATGAGACACCAACAGCCAGGGTCCAATGAGAATGGGTGTCAATCATACACCAACAGCCAGGGTCCAATGAGAACGGGTGTCATTGACACACCAACAGCCAGGGTTATTTGAGGTTGGGTGTCAATGATACACCAACAGTCATGGTTATATGAGGACGTGTGTCAATAAGACACAAAGAGCCAGGGCTATATGAGGGAGTGTGTCAATGAGACACCAACAGCCAGGGTTATATAAAGACGGGTGTCAATGAGACACCAACAGCCAGGGTCCAATGAGAATGGGTGTCAATGAGACACCAACAACCAGGGTCATACGAGGACGGTGTCAATGAGACACCAACAGCCAGGGTCATATGAGGACGGGTGTCAATGAGACACCAACAGCCAGGGTCATATGAGGACGGGTGTCAAGAAGACAACAACAGTCAGGGTCATATGAGGACGGGTGTCAATGAGACAACCACAGCCAGGTTTATATGAGGACGGGTGTTAATCAGACACCAACAGCCAGGGTCATATAAGGACGGGTGTCAATGAGACACCAACAGCCAGGGTCCAATGAGAATGGGTGTCAATCATACACCAACAGCCAGGGTCCAATGAGAACGGGTGTCATTGACACACCAACAGCCAGAGTTATTTGAGGTTGGGTGTCAATGAGACACCAACAGTCATGGTTATATGAGGACGTGTGTCAATAAGACACAAAGAGCCAGGGCTATATGAGGGAGTGTGTCAATGAGACGCAAACAGCCAGGGTTATATGAGGAGGGGTGTCAATGAGACACCAACAGCCAGGTTTATATGAGGACGGGTGTTAATCAGACACCAACAGCCAGGGTCATATAAGGACGGGGTCAATGAGACACTAACAGCCAGGGTTATATAAAGACGGGTGTCAATGAGACACCAACAGCCAGGGTCCAATGAGAATGGGTGGCAATGAGACACCAACAGCCAGGGTCCAATGAGAATGGGTGTCAATCAGACACCAACAGCCAGGGTCCAATGAGAACGGGTGTCATTGGGACACCAACAGCCAGGGTTATATGAGGTTGGGTGTCAATGAGACACCAACAGTCACGGTTATATATGGACGTGGGTCAATAAGACACAAAGAGCCTGGGCTATATGAGGGAGTGTGTCAATGAGACGCATACAGCCAGGGTTATATGAGAACGAGTGCCAGTGAGATGCCAACAGACAGGGTTATATGATGACGGGTGTCAATAAGACACCAACAGCTAGGTTTATATGGAGACGTGTGTCAATAAGACACCAACAGCCAGGGTTATATGAGTACGTATGCCAATGAGACACAAACAGCCAGGGTCATTTGAGAACGATTGCCAATGAGATGCCAACAGCCAGGGTTATATGATGACTTGTGTCAATAAGACACCAACGGGCAGGCTCATATGAGGACGTGTGTCAATTAGACACTAATATCCAGAGTTATATGAGACGTATGTCAATGAGACACCAACAGCCATGGTTATATGAGAAAAGTTATCAAGGGAGACACCAACAGCCAGTGTTATATGAAGATGGGTGCCAATGAGATACCAACAGCCAGTGTTATATGAAGACGGGTGCCAATGAGACACCAACAGCCAGTGTTATATGAAGACGGGTGCCAATGAGACACCAAAAGCCAGTGTTATATGAGGACGGGTGCCAATGAGACACCAACAGTTATAGTTATATTAGGGCGTGTGCCAATGAAACACCAACAGTCAGTTGGGTGTTAATGGGACACAAACAGCCAGGGTTATATGAGGACGGGTGCCAATTAGATGCCAACTGCCAGGGTTATGTTAGGGAGTGTGTCAATAAGACACCAACAGTCAGGGTTATATTTGGGCATGTGTCCATGAGGCACCTACAATGTGTAGAAGGAACAAAGCACAGAAAGAAAGAGCAGTGAGGAAAAAAAAGGTAAGTTTTGGGATCCCAAGTGTTGTATTGTATTAATGAGTTAATTATGATTAGTTAGTAAAATTGGTGTTAAACAGTCTTCGTGTGGTTAGTTTATGAATTGATACAAGGTGGTGCTTGTTTATAAGAAGAATTATGAAATGCCCCTTTTTTTTTTTTACAACTGCGACACAATTAGTACGAAAGTGGTTATTTGACAACGTTTACCGTGTTTGAATAGTCGTTATCATAAAGGGTTGATCGACATAGTCTAAGTGTTTACATTCATTACATTAAGCAGACCGAAATCGATTATCCATAATTGTTCATCAATAAAAAAAAAGTGTTTAAAAGGACAATGGAGCGGTTAAGGCACATGATTAATGTTTATAAAGACACAGAATCGATCACAAACAAGTACTTTTTAAATCCAGATTTTCTTACAAAATGATTTTTTTTAAATGATCCTGTGTGGTTTTATTTTGAAATATCAAAATGATAAATGTTATGGTCACCCTTTTCAAATTAGCGTCTGACTGAGAAAGGAATATTTTATAATGAAGACCATGTTTAAATCTTAAGAAACATCAAATATGTCAGTGGTTACACAATGTAAAGCACACACCTATTATATAAACACTTCGTGACAAACTCGATATCTATTGCTGTTATCTATCTTAATTTCCCTCTGGTGATAGAAAACCAACAAGGCTTCAAACAATATTCACTTGTATAACCATGGAAATGTATAGGGGATATCTGAGAACATTTCTACCACGAAGCCGCCTTAATGGCTTCAAACAACGCCGAAAAGTATCCACAAGTATTCGATATTAAACAGTAACATTAATATCGAGTCTAAGTCAAATCAAATAAGCTAAGATTGGATAGACACGGGTCAAATTGTATACACTACAATCGTAGCCTATTTTCTGACATATAAACGGGCTAGATCTTATATACAACCATCATAGTGTCTAGTTTGTGACTTATAAAGATCTGACTTTATATTTTATCATTATAGCGCCTAGTATCTTGGGGGGAAAATTGGGCTAAATTTGTATAATATTATATCATACCATTATAGTACCAATCTTGGGGAATCTAAATTTTTATAATATTATATCATACCATTATAGTGCCTATCTTTTGGAATCTGAAGTGGTATGATATTACATCCTACCACCACAGCGCCTATCTTGGGAAATCTATACGAGTACAAATCTGATATACAACCATTATAGCGCCAAACTTATGACATTAAAACGAGTACGAATTCATATTCTATCATCATAGCGCCTAGCTTGTGACTTCTCTATGAAGATTGCTGTTGTCAATTGTTCCGTGTATCATCGATGTTCCACACTGGAAGCCTGAGAGAGGATTAGTGTCTGATAGGTTTTTCCTTTTCCTCATTAAGTTCCAATCAGACTTTATAACAATTTTATTTTCATCTTTGCCTCCTAAACTAACACAAAATCTATCATAAACAAAATTCCAAACTTGTAGAAGATGAATTAAATCTTCAGGCTGTCTCCGTTCTCAGATATCAGCGGTGGAAGCAACACTAAAGTTAAGGCGCCCACAGTCCCACGGAACGTGATATAATCAAGTTAGACATAACGACATAGGAACTATTTTGCAGGATTTGTCCGGGGCATGGCAAAATGTATTCCATCTTTGGCAGCAATAAGATCGTTTGTCAAATTGTCTTGGCCACAGAATTCTGCAAGTGACAGTTGTTATTGCGGTGACTAATACAAGTCCCTTCCGAAATGATCAATTTGCAAGGCAAAGTATACGGCAGTGAAAGTGTGCTGAGGGAATCTTCTTCCGATGCCTCCTCCATGACAGTACGCTCGGGCGATCACGGAAGTGGCCGGTCACACTGTAAGTCGAGTGGTCTTCTAACTATACCAGCAGTCAGAGAAACAGATGATGCTGAACAGAAGGGCAATTCCTGTCTCCATTACGAGCCAACTCCAGGCATTATGTGATGTCACCGATTGATACGGATGCCAATGATATCTCCATAGACCCATCAGAGTATACACGTGGCGTTACGGTGATACGAACTCTGCTAATAGTGCGATTCGTTACCCTGTTATCTCCCACATAATCTATATCTAGAGGGTATTAAAACAGGGTTTTCTTACAAAAAGAATAGAATATTTATAGGAATTTTCAGCTTCGTAGAGTTCAATACGCCTACAGATCATTTTCCTCAGTCTCAAATATGTCACAAAAGCCCATTATAAAACAAGACATATGCATGTCTGTATCACATCAATATTAAAAATGAGACATTGCCAATCCAATCAACATTATTTCATATTTTACATTTGGTATTTTAAGATGTTGACATTTTGCGAGATGATTCTCCCTCAGTCAATGCGTACTTATTCAGATAAGCTGATGATGCATTGATCCGTTTTAATTAATTGGATTTTGCAAAAAGAAATATTTTTATCCAAAACGTAAGGAAGTATCAGATTTCGGTTTGTTTTCTATAATCTTGTCATCCATAGTAAATTAGAAAGTCTGTGTTAACATGATATTGAAAAAAATATTACAAAACACGGTATTGTGAGATTTTCGTACGAATGCCATATTAGGTTACGTTGTTGTAACAGGTACTTGCGACGAGTGTTTATTAAGACATATTCAACAAACAGATACGTATGCAATTTAAATGATTTACTGATTAAAGTCATACGTACATGTGATTGTCACAAATACATATCAAAGAAAATGTATGTATCACAGTTGTATGTATAGAGGACACAATATCTATAGGACTTTAAATACGTTTTCACTTCTTTTTTTCAAGTTTTTTTCATTTTATGACTTTTTCTATCATATAACTCATAAAGCTGACTTTTGATAGGTTTTAATCCGTTCAGGGAAAAAAACAAATGGAGGAAGCTATTTCGTTTTGCCATTTTCAGTCTATGACTTAACGCCATTGTTCATGTTATAACGTAATGTTCAATCGAATTTTGACTAACACAACCAATGGAATATGTCCAGGGGTTTATTAAACTAGTGTAAACAATATTAAATTGGTTAATTCACTGGATAATAGACCGAGTATATGAAAAAAAAATCATTACTGCAGAAATTAAAGAAATTGAGGATGGCATTATAATTCAAGGGCATTAAGTGACATACATTATATCCCCATTACATCTTTTACTCATATACAAGTACAACTATATAAAACACGTCATGTATTTTTTGTTTCAACCGTTATCATGGGGTCCTCACCGGACAGCTGGAATGGCGCTTCTTGCCCATTATCATACGAAGCTATAGAGTACAATTGAGTTGGGGTTTCCCTCCCCTATCCCTGTCCTCGCGTCACTGAAAATTTCTCATTAAAATTTTCACAATCTTTTTGTCTTTTGGGCATTAAATGGGTGATAGTCATACCAAGGACCGTCTTATGTTTCTTAGGAGTAGCCCGTATATCCTGGAAGCTGTGGGTCATTATACGGGTCTTTGTGCTCGTATTTATATAATCAACTGTTAAAGGAGTGTGCTGCGTAGCCTTGACTTAAGTCATTAGTGGATATAGTTGATAAAAACGTAAAGAAACACATCGGTACAAACATTATTTTTTTCTCATTAAAACTTCAATTCTCATCAAGGGACGAGTTATTCATTTCAAATGCAATTTTCATCAGAACATGATTCAGAGACGGAACCCTCATCTTCCTTTTTTAAAGTTTATTTTCATAATTATAAAATAATTGTTATTATATACTGCGTATTTTTCCGTATTTGGTTCATTGTGAATGCTAATGAACTCACTTTTTAATTTTCAAACTAATTTTATAATGCATTACTGCTTCAAAAGATGTTTTTCTGAAGTAAAATGTATAATAAAATAATAGATAATACCATAACAGAATATTTCCTCATTAACTTATAAGAAGCTCTATTTAATCTACCTGTCAATATTTCCTCCTCACCAAATACCGCGATAATATATTTTAAAACCAGGGCAAGTATTCATGAAACCGTACTCGCGCTGAAATACATATTTTGTGCTCAGGCTCAAATTCTTTTGGTGAAAGATCTGATACCTGAATTGTTATTTTTGCAATGCTTCGAAGGTTTTTTGGAAGGACTTTTCGTTTTCGTATGCTGAACAGGGATTTTTCTTACCCTGGACAGGGATATCTGCAATTTTCCATCTCGGGTTGAGATTTGCCCTTCTCTTACCCTGGACAGGGATATCCGCAGTTTTACCGGGGTGAGATTTTCTTTTCTCCCATACTTCACAGGTGCATTCCCGTTTTCGACAGGGATTAGATAACTCTGTCTTTCCCGGGGTACGGAAAATACAGCTCACACGCGCTATTACGTCATAAACAACGCACTTCATATTTGGTGACCTTTGACCCGCTACATTTAACACTAAATCGATTGCGTCACCGCTTTCTACACACATGTACACACGTACTAAATGTAAACAAAATTTATACGATGGCGACAATTCAACATTTTAAAACTGGTGAGCATGTTACTGTCGGTAAGAATGGTGAAAAGGGAAAAATTGGTGATATATTTAAACCCATGGGAACATATTCAATGTACAAGGTACAGTTATTTTGCGATGGAACAATTTTAACAGCGGCTAAACACGAACTTGTGAAAGGACTAGCAGACGGCGAGTTCGATCTGCTAGACTTTGATATTGGAAAACACAAGAAATTACAAACGCAGAAACACAAGCTTTATTGAACGAAATTGTTGAGAATCCTGTTCTTGTTGAGTCTCCCCTCATTTCAAACCATATATCGACTGAACAGACAACAGCACCTGCACCCAGTCGATTTGTGACAATGAATGACGATGACGTCAGACAATTCATTGATGAAAACGAAAACACCAAACCTAAAAAGAAAACTTTATGTCACATCAAACTATTTGAGAGTTTTTTACGTAGTGAGAATGAATCCAGACCAATAAAGCAAATACATGCCGAACAACTCGACAAATTCCTGTCCGAATTCGTATTGTGTGTACGACAAAAGGATGGTAGCGATTACCAGCCAAGCTATCTCAGGGGTATTCTTGGATCGTTGGAACGATACCTAAAACGGCATAGCTTAATATCAAATTATGAATTCGCTGGTGCCCGAGAAGCTTTAAAAACAAAGAAAAAAGATTTGAAAAAGAAAGGATTGGGGAATAAACCCATGGCCATAGATGCCATTTCAGATTCAGAAATAAACATGCTATATGAATGTAAACAACTAGGTATCAACACGCCCGAGGAGTTACTCAACACAGTTTGGTTTAATATTATGCTGCATTTTGGAATGAGGGGAGGGGAAGAACACCGACAACTATGCTGGGGAGACATTCAACATGGATATGATCAAGAACTTAACAGGGAATTTTTACAATTCTGTGAAAGACAAACCAAAACTAGGACAGGAATAGACACTACTAACACAAGGTGTTCAAAACCTACCATGTATGCCGAACCTAACAGCGACAGGTGCCCCGTAGCTGCGTACAATGTATATAAAGAAAAAAGACCGATTGATTTCTGTTACGACGAACACCCCTTCTACCTGGGCACTGTCACACACACCAAAACGCCTCATCCGAATGACCAATGGTTTCTCAGGGCACCCGTCGGCCGAAATAAATTATACAAACTCATGAAAAGTATTGCTACAAAAAGTGGTATTCTGACCGCTGGCTCCCATAACAACGTTGTGGGGGAAAAGGCTAACTAACACTAGTGTGCGAAAACACACATGTCAAAAACTACTCGATGAAAACGTCCCTGACGCACAGGCAATCACAGTGACCGGACATAAAAACATTCAATCCTTGAACAACTACAGAACTGTCAACAATAAACAAAAACAAACTACGTCATATATTCTGTCATCAACTGACCGCCCCGTCAAAACTGCGGACCAACATGAAATTGACATTCGAGCACCTACCTCGGACAATCGAGCAAATATTACACGTGTCCTCCGCGCACAACATTTCCTCGTGTAAATCTCGTACGAAATCCACGGAATGTGAAATCCCTAACATTTTTCAAGGTGCTACTATAACTGGCGGGCCTTTTAACATCACTATTAATAACAACACTCCAATCCAAGCTCCTAAAGCGAAGCGACCGAGAATTTTGTATTCAGACTCGGAGTGAACTTTTCAGCCAGGTGACATTGGCCTAACTGTGAGCTCGAGGCTTACATTAGACTAGATTACCTGCCGTAGTTTTTCTACTCTCCGCTAGGCTTCGCTTCGAAAATAGTATTCATGAGCGCAGCCTAGCGGAGAGAAATGGTACTAAGGCAGGTAATCCAGTCTAGGCTTACATGTGTGCCAAAAATGTAGTTCGAAGTAGTATCATTCATAAATTATGCATTCATACATTGATTGAATGTGTTATGTATGAACTTTACACATGGAAATATGATTAGAATTATAATAAATATTTATTTCGGCACATGTACTACGCATTTTATCATTTTTGTTATCAACACCGCGGAGCGATTTACACGCATGTTAAACACACCGGTTTTTATATTCATGCGCCATTCATGACGATGCACTCAGTTCACGTTGGCGGCAAGCCTCGTGCTATAAACTTAAAAAAAATTACCTTCGGGTTGAGATATCCCTTTCTCCCATACTTCACAGGGTTATCCGGCGGTTGCTAGGGAAAAGATAAATCGATCTTACACAGGGTGGGTAAAGACAGCCGGCACGCGCTATATGACGCTGCTCACAATAACGTAACGTCATCATTTTACGTTGAGTAACCAAGTCGTAAATGATGACGTCATCAATTTTGACGCACATTCCAAGGAGCATTGAAGATGGCGCGATGAAAAACTTTCATAAAAACTTAAGTTTGGTTGCAAGTATGTGAGAAAAATAATCAATCATGGGTCTGTTCCGCGAACAAGGATATCTCAACCCTCGTGTGAGAGTATGGCTGGCCAGCACTCGGCAATCCTCGTGCTGACTGGCCAAACTCTTACACTCGGGTTGAGATATCCCTGTCCACAGAACAGACCCATGATAGATTCTATAAGTCCACAACACACATGGGTAATATATTCTATTAATCTCACCCTAGGGAAAAGACATGCTACACGTGCTCTTTGCACGTTCTCAACAATTGCATTTCGTCACGTCAACAATACCTTGACGTCACGGCAACAGTACAATGACGTCACGTCGACAATTCAATCACGTCACGCCAACATTTCCTTGCATTGATGTAACGTAAATATTAGATACATAAGAGGGTAAACAGGGTAAGAGAAAAATAATCATTCACCCCCATGGAAGTGAGACAGGGGAATCTCAACTCTCGGGGTAAGATAATTAAGCTAATTAAGATAATTAAACTTAAGAATCTTCCCCTCGAACCATCTTCCCCAACCAACCCCCCTTGGAGTTAGACCAACAAGGGGGGGGGGGGGGGGGGAGTAACCCTTTCATGGGAGGGGGAACCCTTTAGGTAATATTCTTACTCTACCGCACGCTTACACTCTGTAATCGTCCCCATATCGAGTTGAGATCCCCTGTCCCGCCCCTAGTGAGTGAATGTTTCTATTTATTTAACCGAGATTATCATATATACTAGAATTCTATTGCGTTTAGCACAATACTGACAAAAACGTATTTACAACATTATCCGCACTCTGCATCATGATATTTCTTAAATAAATCCTAAAGCACTAGTATAGATTATGATTCATCCGCAAATTTCTACTAAATCACCAGGTTATAAAGTAAATAAATCATAAGTTTTTTCTTCAATAAGACGTGAGTTGAAAATAAACGAATGAATTCATTGTGTAAGCATATGTATAAGTTAATATAATAATTTATTGCATTTTTGCCAGTTTAATATAGAAATATATCAAACTAATAAAACTTATATTTTCACTGCTCATCGCTGTAGTGAAAATATAAGATTTTGCAGTGAAAATATAAGTTTTTCGTGTTTTACCAATCAGAGCGAAGCTTGTATTCACCTCATTGAAACTTTTCCAATCGAATCGAAGATAGATAAATTGGGTTTTTTTTTTTTGCTGTATTTCTGTAATATTCAGACTAGTTTTTAACAAAATACTCACATGACGATAGTCATTCACCCACAGATTCTCCGATAACAGCAGAAAACGCTTAAATCGCGTTGATCAGTCCTTTCAAAATGGCGCCGTCAAGTTGACGTGGAGTAAACAAAATCAAACTAATAAAACTTATATTTTTACTGCAGCGATGGAGTAACGTCACAAAGAGATGACGTCATGTTACTGATTCCCGCACTTTTTGATACTATTAATTTTTCGATGTTTTTGATATTGTTTTAAGTATATAAAATGCAATAGAAAGAAAATTGAATGGTTTCCCGTTTGAGATAACATATATTTCACTCGTATGACAGAATATTTCGATATTTTTCACTCGTGCTTCGCACTCGTGAAAATATCGATATTCACTTTAAACAATTGTTTTTTTTTCATATACAGATAGTGTCATAGTCTTGTCATTTTCTGAAATACATCATTAGTAGCATAGTACTCAGAACATTTTCGAAAAAAAAGCATCTAAACCAGTTTAAGTGAAAATTAATTTATAGACTTGTAGGTACATTTATAATACATTTGTACTTAGGTCACTAGCCTGGGGTGTGACCAAAATAAATTATGAATCGTCGTCTAGACAAAACGACAATTAGGTTTTCTCCAAACACCACTTAAACATTTGCCGCCCGAATTGTACCGTTCTTTGCCATCTGGTATATACAATAAACTTGTCACAAGTAGATTCAAAGCAGGTGAAACCATCAGTATGTATTCTAGTTTGGCTAGACTTTACGATATCTGGGCCCAGTTATAGGTTATCCCGGGGTGCTTACAACAATATATGTCTGTTCGCAGACTTTCATAATCGCTCACCAGCCGTTAACTTCCACGCCTCCCTTCTATATTCACAAAAGGGATTGCTTCCATTGTACAAATATATATATAGGGTTCACCTTGTTAACGGTAGTAGTACTAACCAAAAGTCATTAATTATTCAAGAAATTCGGAATCGACGAAAAGTGATGAACTCTGAACGTCTGGCTTTATAAAGTTCAGTCATTATCGTCAACCTGTCCATGAGACATCCTGGTGTCTGTCGTCTGCCGACCTGTACTGCATTTATTGTCGGCGGTAATAGGCACTCCACAAGTTTTCCGAATCCATAGGTTTCATATGATATTGTATGGCTTCTTTATGTCTGTTTCATTTCTCAGGATTAATCCATCATAGTTTGTCCTAGGAGTTCTGAATCTAGCCATTAAAATGTACAATACCAGGCCGGAGAGAAGAAAAACTGAAAAGTCTTCAGGCATAAGGCATTTAAATTTTGATATTGGTTCTGTGTTATTTATGTGGAAGGAGAGGTATTGTCAGATACATCTTACCAGCTAGGTCTGGTACAGCATATGGGTAAATTGAAATCTTTGAAATGTATGGAGTATTTTTTTTCTTTATTTCGAGTTTCCATTGTAACAAAACTGAACTGTGATTTATTACTGGCGATACAAACTATATAATTATTTTTCGGATAAGAAACGTCGTGAGCAGCAAACCATTACAGTAAAGGTGATATGAATCAAGCCAGTAACCACAAGACGGAGACATGTCCGCTTGTCATACTGTCTTCTCTACGATATTTAATCTTCATAAAACTGAATTGTTTCTCTGTTGTACCATCCCCTCAACAGCGGACATACACATCAATCAATTTGAAATTGACAAGGTTTTTTATTATTTATTTTGTCCTCTAGGAATAATAACTCTGAATTTATACATAAAGATTGTACCTCATTTTGACTGCGAATACTGTAGTATGCCCGCAGTTGGCAACGAACATTTTCTGTGGTTAACGCGATAGGGCAACATAGGATATGTTCGTTGCCAACTGCGGGCATACTACCATATATATGTCGTTAGTAAACCAAATTGTAGTTATGAGACTGTATACAGCAATTCGCAATGATTTGCTCAGTGTAGGAATACAACTCCATGTGTTGTAGGTTAAAACAATGGCCGGCAGCTACTTTCGGCCTAGAGAGCTTTCGAATGTTAGCATTCATCTACATAAGTCACCATAAAAATGAAACAACTTCACAAGTTATGACAGTAAAATCTTAAAATAAAGAAAATGTAGTCAACACAAAATTGTTATAAACGTTATTTTTTTTATCTATACGAATATCAAATTGTCAACGTAAAAAAATTGTGAAAAATCGAGTTTATTGCCATGGTCTCCGGATGTGTGTATATACTGGATTTTAGTGTTGTGGTTATTCGCTGATGTCAAAGGACTACCTTACTCCTAAATCGAGCTCCTGTGAAGTTGAAAATCGTTTGCTAAGTTAGAGACACTGATGTGACCGGTTAGGCTTGGATCTGTTTCGAACGAAATGTCCGTTGAATAGTTTCAATTACTGTCAAGACGACTTTCAGCTAGAATTTAAGAGCTGAAATTCTTCTGAAAACGTAAATCCAGTCGATAGAAACAAGCATTTCTGAGGAATCGAGTCTATCAGGTACTATAACTGTTCAACGCCGCATCACTTCTAAATGGTAACCGTATATCATTGCGCACAGCAATTTTTGGAAACGTATATAATAAAGCGATATTCATGCCAAATACCATTGTATTTGTTTGTTATCAATAACGACATGAGGGACTATATTATTCCTTCGGAAAGTTTCGGCTGTTCCGGTATTTGAACTTGATGACGTCAGTGATATGGTAGGCGATAAATACAAAATCTTTATGAATGTAAATATAAGCATTGAACAGTTACTGAATGGTAGTATATTTATTATTTATAACTGTATATAGTCGATATGAATACAATTTGGCTGACATAAATTTTCCATAACGGGTGACATTCTATTTATCTGTCCCTCAAATTGTATTCATATCGACTGTATTCTAGGTCTACCATCTGGTAACAATTCAAGGCTTAGATACGCAGTCAAAATGAAGTACAATCCTTATATTTACATCAAACAAATCGTTGAAATACCCTTCGAAGAAAATAAAAACTACTTCAGCTGTGGTTGGTAAGATAATATAGCTCCAGTGAATCTACGTAAAGACACCAGTATTGTTAACAAATACATAAATAACTCAACATTTTTGTTTAATACCTTTTATGTTTTTGATTAATTTATATATTCACAATCCACAATTTCCGTCTCGGATTAACTTTGGTTGCTAAGCACAACGTGTAATGACACATATTTTGTAGTGACGTTGTCGAATGTTCTACAGGAGCTGTACGTCTCAGCCATTTGTTGTTAGCTTACATCATGGAGAAGTCAAATATGCACCCATTTTCGCATTATTCAGTTTAGTTTTTGACAAAATACTCACTTGACGTTAGCTTTTTGTATATAGCATCGGGTAACAGGAGAAAACGCTAAAATTGCGTTGATCTGTTCTTTCAAAATGGCACTGTTGGGACCGCAGTGGCCGAGTGGTTAAGGTGGTGGCCGAGTCGATAAGGTGTGGCGAGTGGATAACGTGTCACACCTTATCACTAGCCCTCCACCTCTGGGTCGCGAGTTCGAAACCCACATGGGGTAGTTGTCTGGTACTGACCGTAGGCCGGTGGATTTTTTTTCTCCGGATACTCCCTCTACCTCTGAAACCTAACACGTCCTAAATGACCCTGGCTGTTAATAGGACGTTAGACAAAATAAACCAAAGGCGCCGTCTAGTTAACGCCTCGCAACGTCACAAAGAGACGCCGCCGTGAATATGTTACCGATTCCCGCGCTTATTTATCCGCTGGGCTTTTTTTTCACTGGGTATACGATGCTACCCTTATATGTGTCAATCTATATTTTCACCCGATGTTTAATAAGATTCGAGTTTCTTATTATTCTGGGTGTTATACTGTTCACAGCGATATTATCCTATTAAATTATATATTTTAAGTTTCGTCCAGGTTCCTCCGTCTATATTCTGTTAGTCATAACTCTTGGTTTAAACGATATTACAATTCTGTGTCCCTTTTGAGCGCCAGCGTCCCCTTACAAGGAAGCGAATTACCGACGGTTTGTCTTAATGCAACATGGCTATAAGACATTCGTGTTTTTGTAAGTTTATTAACATATACACGACGTAGTTTTGTTTCTGAATGATTAGATTATCATATCAAGTGCATTGTTGAGGGAAACCTGTGTTACATTATTCCATCTGCTTTGTAAATGCAGCTGATAAATAAACGTACTCAATATCAAATATATTGTCATTCTGTATGTACTGCTTTTTAATGTTACAATGTTCTGTTGCGCATGGGCAATTTCTAATGGGGTTACATTTCAATTAGTTTCAAGTTTTAAATGTATCACAGACGCGCCTTTGCCATTTCTCATCACAATAGTTAGATTACCTGTACAGAACTTCACAAAACATTATGTCTCTTCGGAAACGGGGGGAACTGGCTGTGTCCTAGTTCGATCACACAGATAGTTTTGAGAAGGCGACTTGACATGCTCAATTACGTTTCGCCAATTATGGAATCGATTGTTAAGAATTGATTCAGTTATGGCCTCGAGATAATTACAAACACAGAAGCTTGGCTGACATCATGTTATACTGCAGAATATCATTCAAGCAAAGCTTTTCACAGGTTTCCATTGCGATGAATGATATAATAAGAGTTTAAAGCAACTTGAGCTGAAAATATTGATTTGGAATCTTACCATGTCAAAATATTTTTTCTTATGATGAAAGCATGATTTCATTACCTAAAGATTCGATAAGGAAATATGAATCTGTAACCAATGATCAAATCATTTGTGTCTTATAAAATTTTTTCCCCTTAAAAAAGGGGAAAAAAAAATTTTAAAAAAGGGGAAACCCCCCCAAAAAAACCCCCCTTTTTTTTAAAAAAATTTTTTTTTTTTGGGGGGCCCTTAAAAAATTTTTTTAAAATTTTTTTTTTAAAAAAATTTTTTTTTTTGGGTTTTTTTAAGGGTTTTAAAAAAAATTTTTTTTTTTTTTTTTTAAAAACCCTTTTTTTTGGGAAAAAAATTTCCTTTTTTTAAACCCTTTAAAACCTTCCCCAAAAAACCCCCTTTAAAAAAATTAAAATTTTTTTTTTAAAAATTTTTTAAAAAAATTTTTTTTGGGAATTTTTTTTTTTCCCCCCCCCCCCCTTTTTTCCCCCCACCCTTTTTTTTAAAAATTTTTTTTTTCCCGGGGAAAAAAAAAAAAAAAAAATTTTTTTCCCCGGGAAATTTTTTAAATTTTTTTTTTTTCAAAGGGGGAAAAAAGGTTTTTTGGGGGGCCCCCCTTTTTTCCCCAAAAAATTAAAATTTTAAAATTTAAAAAATTTTTTTGGAAAAAGGGGGGGGCCCCCCCCCGGTTTCCCCCCTTTTTAAAATTTTAAAAAAACCTTTAAAAAAAAAAGGTTTAAATTTTTTTTAATTTTAAAAAAAAAAAGAATTGGGGGGAAAAAAAAAAAAAGGGAAAATTTTTTTGAAAAATTTTTTTTCCCCGGGGGGGTTTTTTTAAATTTTAAAAAAAGGGAAAAAAAAGAAAACCCAAAAAAAAAAATTTTTTTTTAAAAAAAAAATTACCAAAAAGGGGGGGGAAAAAAGGGGGGGAAACCCCCCCGGGAAAAATTTTTTTAAAAAAAAAAAACCCAAAAAAAAAACCCCCTTTTTTTAAAAAAAAAAGGGGGGGTTTAAAAACCCCCCCAAAACCCCAAAATTTGGGAAATTTTTTGGGGCGGGGTTCCCTTTTTGGGGGGGAAATTTTTTTTTTTTGGGGGGAAAAATTTTTTTTTTTCCTTTTTTAATTTTTTTTTTTTTTTTTTAAATTTTTTTTTAAAGTTTTTTCCCCTTTTTTTTTTAAAAAGTTTTTTTTTTTATTTTTTTTTTTAAATTTCCCCCAAATTTTCAAAAGGGGGCAAAGGGGGTAAAAAATTTTTTAAAATTTTTAAAAAAAAACCCCAAAAAAAAAAAAAAAAAAACCCCTTTTTCCCCAAAAAAAAAAAAAATTTTCCTTTTTTCCAAAAAAAAAAAAAATTTTAACCCCCTTTTTGGGGGGCCCGGGGTTTTAAAAAAAGGGTTTTAAAAAAAAAAGGGGGGAAAAAATTTCCCGGGTTTAAAATCCCTTTTTTTCCCCCTTTTTTTTTTTTTTCCCCCTTTTTTTTTTTTTTTTTTTTTCCCCCTTTTTTTTTTTTTTTCCCCTTTTTTTGGGGGCCCCCCCTTTTTTTTGGGAAATTTTTTTTTTTTTTTTTTTTTTTCCCCCCCCCCCTTTTTTTTTTTCCCCCCCCCCCCCCCTTTTTTTTTTTTTTTTTTTTTTTCCCCCCCCCCCCTTTTTTTTCCCAATTTTTTTCCCCTTTTTTTTTTTTCCCCCTTTCCCTTTTTGTTTTTTTCCCTTTTTCCCCCCCTTTTTTTTTTTGGGTTTCCCAACCCCCCCCTTTTTTTTTTTTTTTTCTTTTTTCCCCCCTTTTTGGGGAAACTTTCCCCCCTTTCCCATTACGGGGTCTCCCCCCTTTTTTTTTTCCCCCCCCAAAAATTTTTTTTCCCCCTTTTTTTTTTTTTTGTCCCCTTTTTTTTGCCCCCTTTTCCCCTTTTTTTAAAAGGGGTTTTTTTTTAAATGTTTTCCCCCTTTTTCCCCTTTTTTCCCTTTTTTTTTTCCCCCCCCTTTTTTTTTGTTTCCCCCCCCCTTTTTTTTTTTCCCCCCCTTTTTTTTTTACCTTTTTTCCCCCCTTTTTTTTTTTTTTTTTCCCCCCCCCTTTTTTTTCCCCTTTTATTTTTTTTTTCCCCCAATTTTTTCCCCCCTTTTTTTTTTTTTTGGTTTCCCCCTTTTTCCCCCCCCCCCCCCCCTTTTTTTTTTCCCCCCTTTTAAAATTTTTTTTTTTCCCATTTCCCAAAAATTTTTTTTTTTCCCCCTTTTTTTATTTTTTTTTTCAAAACCCTTTTAAAGGGCCCCCTTTTCCAAAATTTTTTTTTTTGTCCCTTTTTTTTTCCCTTTTCCCTTTTTTTTTCCCCCCCTTTTTTTTCCCCCCTTTAAAGGGTTTTTATTTTTTTCCCCCCCGTTCCCCCCTTTTTTTTCCCCCTTTTTTTTTTTTTCCCTTTTTTTTTTTTCCCCCCCCCCTTTTTGTTTCCCCCCTTTTTTTTTTTTCCCCCCTTTTTAAAAACTTGTTTTCCCCCCCCCCCTTTTTTTTGTTCCCCTTTCCCCCTTTTTTTTTTAAACCCCCCCCCCCCTTTTTTTGTTTTTTCCCCCCCCCTTTTTTTTTTTGGGTTTTTCCCCGGGTTTTCCCCCTTTTTTGGGCCCCCCTTTTCCCCCTTTCCCCTTTTTTCCCTTTTTCCCCATTTTTATTCCCCTTTTTTAAATTTTTTTTCCCCCTTTTTTTTTTTTCCCCCTGTTTTTTTTAAAAGGGGGAAAAACCCCCCCCCCAAACCCCTTTTTTTGTTTTTTTTCCCCCCCCTTTTTTTTCCCATTTCCCATTCCCCCCCCAATTTTTAAGATTTTCCCCCCCCCCTTTTTTTTTCCCCCCCTATTTCCCCCCCCTTTTTTTTTTTCCCCCCGTTTTCCCCCCAAAATTTCTTTTTCCCCCCCCCCCCTTTTTTTCCCCCCCCCGTTTTTTTTCCCCCCGTTCCCAAAATTTTTTCCCCCCTTTTTCCCCCTTTTTTTTTTTTTCCTTTTTTTTCCCCCCTTTTTTTTTTTCCCCCCCTTTTTTAAAAACCCCCCTTTTTTTGGCCCCCTTTTCTTTTCCCCCCCCTTTTTTTTTGGCCCCCCCCCCCTTTTTTTCCCTTTTCCCTTTCCCGTTCCCCCCCTTTTTTTAAAATTTTTTTTTTTTTTTTTTTTTTTTTTTTTTCCCCCCAAAAAATTTTTCCCCCCTTTCCCCTTTTTTTTGGTTTTTTTTTTTTTCCCCCCCTTTTCCCCTTTTTTTTTCCCCTTTTTTCCCTTTTCCCTTTCCCCTTTTTTCCCCTTTTTCCCCAAAAATTTTCCCCAAAAAAAGGAATTTCCCTTTTCCCCCGGGGGTTTTTTCCCCCCTTTTTTTTTAAAAAACCCTTTTTTCCCCCCCCCCTTTCCCAAACGGGGGGGCTTTCCCCCCCTTTTTCCCCGGGTTTTTTTAACCCCAAACCCTTTTTTTGGGGTTTCCCCTTTTCCCAAAAACCCCCCCTTTTTTTTTGGCCCCCCTTTTTCCCCCTGTTTTTTTTATTTTTTCCCCCCCCCCCCCCCTTTTTTTTTAAATTTAAACCCCCCCTTTTCGGGGGGCCCCCCCCAAAAACCCCTTTTTTCCCCCCCCCCTTTTTTTTTTCCCCCAAAAAAAATTTTTTTTCCCCTTTTTTTCCCCCCCCCCAAAAAATTTTTCCCAAATTTTTTTAAATTTTTAATTTTTTGCCCCGGGGCCCGGGGCCCCCCGGGGGGGCCCCCCGGCCCCCCCCCTTGCCCCAAAAAGTTTCCCCCCCTTTTTTTCCCCCCCCTTTTTTTTTCCCTTTAAAAATTTTTCCCTTTTTGGGGCCCCCCCCCCCTTTTTTTTTTTTTTTTTTAAAAATTTCCCCTTTTTTTTTTCCCCCCCCCCTTTTTTTCCCCCCCTTTTTTTTTAAAAAAAGGGGTTTTCCCCTTTATTAAAATTTTTTTTTTTTCCTTTTTCTTTTCCCCCCCCCTTTTTCCCCCCCACCCTTTTTTTTCCCAAAACCCCCTTCCCCCCCCTTTTTTTTCCCCCCTTCCCTTCCCCCCCCCGGGGGGAAACCCCCCCCCTTTTCCCCCTTTTGGGGGCCCCCCCCAAAAAAAAATTTTTTTCCCCCCCCCCTTTTTTTTTTTCCCCCTTTTTCCCCTTTCCCAAAGGGGCCCCCCCCCCCTTTTCCCCCTTTTTTTTTCCCCCCCCCCTTTTTTTTTCTTAACCTTTAAAAACCCCCCTTTTTAACCCCTTTTTTCCCCCCTTCCCCCCCCCCCCCAAAAAAAATTTTTTCCCCCCTTTTTGCCCAAATTTTTTTTTCCCCCCTTTTTTCCCCTTATTTCCCTTTTTCCCCTTTTTAAAATTTTTTTTTTCCCCCCCCCCCCTTTTTTTCCCCCCCGTTCCCCAAACCCCTTTTTTTCCCCCCCTTTTTTTAAAAATTCCCCCCCCCCGTTTTTTTTAACCCCAAAAACCCCTTTTCCCCCCTTTTTTTTTTTCCCCCCCCTTTTTTTTTCCCCAAAAAATTTTTTAAAAAATTTTTTTTTAAACCCCCCCCAAAACCCCCCCTTTTTTTTTTTTTCCTTTCCCTACCCCAAAAAAATTGTTTCCCCCTTTCCCTTTTCCCCCCCCCCCTTTTTTTTCCCCCCCCCCTTCCCCCAAAAAACCCCCGGGGCCCCTTTTTTAATTTTTTTTAAAAAAACCCCCTTTTTTCCCCCCCCCCTCAAAAAACCCCCCCCTTTTAAAAAATTTTTTCCCATAAAAAACCCCCCAAAAAATTTTTTTTTCCCCCCCTTTTTCCTTTAAAAAAAATTTTTTTTTTTTCCCCCCCCCCTTTTTCCCCCCGGGGTTTCCCCCCCAAAAAAAATTTTTCCCCTTTTTTTCCCCCTTTTTTTTAAATTTCCCCTTTTTTAAAAAATTTTTCCCCCCCCAAAACTTTTTCCCCCCCCCAAAAAAATTTTTTTTTGGGGGAAAACCCCCCCCTTTTAAACCTTCCCCCTTAAAAAAATTTTTTTTTTCCCTTTGGGTTTTGGCCCCCCCTTTTTCCCTAAAGGGTTTTTTTTCCCCCCCCTTTTTCCCCAAAGGGGTTTTCCCCCCCCCCCAAAATTTTTCCCCCCCCCGGGGTTTTTTCCCCCCCCCCCTTTTTTTTCCCCCCCCCCTTTTTCCCTAAAATTTTTTTTTAAAAAATTTAAAAAAAAGGTTTGGGGGAAAAAAAAAAAAAAAGGGGGGGTTCCCCCCAAAAAAAAAATTTTTCCCCCTTTTTTGGGAAAAAAAAATTCCCTTTTCCCCCCGTTTTTTTTAAAAAAACCCCCCCCCCTTTTCCCCCCCCCCCAAAAAACCCCCCAAAAAATTTTTTTTTTTTTACCCCTTTTTTTCCCAAAACCCTTGGGGGTTTTTTTCCCCCCCCTTTTTTTTTTTAAAAAACCCCCTTTTTTTTTATAACACCATAACGTGGGTCTGGTGTGATACCCAACCAATACCCTTCTATTTACACCAGAACGTGTGTCTTGTGATACCCTTACAATACCCTCATACACCCTTTTCCCCCCCCTTTTTCCCCCCCCCCCCCCCCCTTTTTTTTTTTTCCCCCCCCCCCCCCCCTTTTTTCCCCCCCCCCCCCCCTTTTTTTTCCCCCCCCCCCAACCCCCTTCCCTTTTTTTTCCCCCCCTTTTTTTAAAAAAAATTTTTTTTTTTTTTTTAACCCCCCCAACCCCTTTTTCCCCCTTTTCCCCTTTTTTAAAAAACCCCCTTTCCTTTTTTTTAAAAACCCCCCAAAACCCCCCCCCCCTTTTCCCGGAAAACCCCCTTTCCCCCCCCCAACCCCCTTTTTCCCCCCCTTTTTTTTTTCCCCCCTTTTTTCCCCCCCCCTTTTTTTTTTTCCCCCCCCCCCCTTTTCCCCCCCTTTTTTTTTTTCCCCCCCCCTTTTTTTTTTTCCCCAAAAAAATTTTTTTCCCCCCCTTTTTTCCCCCCCCCCCCAAAAAATTTTTTCCCCCCCTTTGGGAAAAAAAACCCCCCCCAAAATTTTTCCCCCCCCCCCCCCCAAAAATTTTTTTTCCCCCCCCCCCCTTTTTTTAAAAAAAATTTTTTTTTTTTTTTCCCCCAAAATTTTTTAAAAAACCCCCCCCCCAAAATTTTTATTTCCCCCCCTTTTTTTAAATTTCCTTTTCCCCAAAAATTTTTTTTTTTTAAAAACCCCCCTTTTTTTAAAAAAAACCCCCCCAAAAAATTTTTCAAAACCCCCTTTTTAAAAATTTTTTTTTTTAAAAAAAAAATTTTTCCCCCCCCCCCCTTAAATTTCCCTGGTTTTAAAACCAAAATTTTTTTTAAAAAGGGGTATTTTTTCCCCCCCCCCCCCCCAAAACCCAAAGGGTTCCCTTTTTTACCCAAAAAATTTTTTAAAAAATTTTGGCCCCCCAAAAAAAATTTTTTTTTTCCCCCCAAAACCTTTCCCCGGGGGTTTTAAAAAACCCCCCCCCCCAAAAAGGGGGGTTTTTTAAAAACCCCCCTACCCCTTTTTAAAAAAAAAAAAACAAGAATTTTTCCCAAAAAAAACCCCTTTTCCCCTTTTTTCCCCCCCCCAAACCCCCCCCCTTTTTCCCCCTTTTTCCCCCCAAAACCCCCCTTCCCCCCTATTTAAAAAAGGGGGGTTTTTAAAAAAAAATTTCCCCCCTTTCCCCTTAAAACCCTTAAAATTTTTCCCCCAAAAAACCCCCCCAAAATTTTTTTAAAAAAAAAATTTTTTTTTAAAAAAAATTTTTTTCAAAAAAGGGGATTTCCCCCAAAACCCCCGGGGGTTTGGGGCCCCCTTTTTTTTTTCCCCCCCCCGGGGGAAAAAAGGGGCCCCCCCAAAAAAAAAATTTTTTCCCCCCCCCCTTTTGGGAAAAAAGGGTTTTTTTTTTAAAAAAATTTTCCCCCTTTTTTTTTTTTTTAAATTTTTTTTTTTTTGGGGTTTTTAAAAATTTTTTTCCCTTTTTAAAAAATTTTTTTTTTAAAAAAAGGGGGGTTTTTTAAAAACCCCCTTTTTCCCCCCATTTTTTTTTTGGGGGGGAAAAACCCCTTTAAAAAAAAAACCCCCTTTTAAAAAAAAACCCCTTTTTTTTTTTTTTGTTAAAATTTTTTCCTTTAATTCCCCCCCCTTTTTTTTTTTTCCCCCCTTTTTTTTAAAAAAAATTTTTTTAATTTTTTTTTTTTCCCCTTTTTTTTCCCCTTTCCCCCCCCCAAAATTTTTTAAAAAAAAAAAAAAAAGGAAAATTTTTTTTCCCCTTTTTTTTAAAAATTTTTTTTTTTCCCCTTTTTTTTGGTTTTTTTTCCCCCAAAATTTCCCCCCAAAAAAGGGGGGGTTTTTTTTTTTTTTAAAAAAACCTTTTTTTAACCCCCCCTTTTTTTTGGGGGGAAAAAAAAAAAAAACCCCCCTTTTTTTTCCCCTTTTCCCTTTTTCCCAAAAAAAAAAAAACCCCTTTTTTTTTTCCCCCCAAAAAATTTTCCCCCCAAACCAAAAAAAACCTTTTCCCCTTTTTGGGGGGGGAAACCCCCCCAAAATTTAAATTTTTAAAACCCCCCCCTTTTTTTTTTTCCCCCCCCAAAAAAAAATTTTTTAAAAAACCCCCCCCCCTTTTGGGGGCCCCAAAAAACCCCCCCCAAAAACCCCCCCCCCCAAAAAAAATTTTTTTTTTTTTTTTAAAATTTTCCATCCCCCCGGGGGGGGCTTTTTTTTTCCCCAAACCCTTTTTTGGGAAAAAATTTTCTTTAAAAAAAAAAGGGCCCCCGGGGAAATTTTTTCCCTTAAAAAAACCTTTGGGGAAAAAAACCCCAAAAACCCCCCCCCTTTTTTTCCCCCCCTTTTTCCCCTTTTTAAAAAATTTTTCCCCCGGGGGCCCCCTTTTCCCCCCTTTTTTTTTGGGGGGGGCCCCCCCCCTTTTTTTTCCCCCCCCCCAAATTTTTTTTTGGGGGGGTTTCCCTTAAAATTCCAAATTTTTTTTAAAAAAAATGTTTTTTAAATTTTTTAAAATTTTTTTTTTTAAAAAAAACCCGGGTTTTTTAAAATTTTTTTAAAAAAAAATTTTAAAACTTTGTGTGTCTGTGATACCCTACAATACCCTTCTATACACCATAACGTGTGTCTGTGATACCCTACAATACCCTTCTATACACCATAACGTGTGTCTGTGATACCCTACAATACCCTTCTATACACCATAACGTGTGTCTGTGATACCCTACAATACCCTTCTATACACCATAACGTGTGTCTGTGATACCCTACAATACCCTTCTATACACCATAACGTGTGTCTGTGATACCCTACAATACCCTTCTATACACCATAACGTGTGTCTGTGATACCCAACAATACCCGTCCATACACCATGACGTGTGTCTGTAATACAGAAGACCGTGCCGTATATTGTAATTAGAGACGGTCTTAATTTCTTAACCATGTTTTTCTAGTTTCAGTGATAAAATTGTACTTTTAATTTCTTAAACCCGGTTTTCCGTTGTTTTTATTTATTTTTTTTTATTTTTGTTTTTTTTTATTTTTTGGGGGTTTTTTAATCTGGTTCCGGATTCCGTTGATAAAACGAAGATGTGGTAAATGTCTTGAAAAAACTTGCTTTTTCATGAACGTCACCATTTTAGTTGAGTTTTAATCGTTATTGATAATATCAGTCTGACTACTAAACCTGACCAGTCAGGAATCATGTTTAAGGTACAAAATAATCCTAGAATATTTTTTACGACAATTGTAAAACAGTCATGTGTTTTCCGTCACCAAATGACATGTAGACCTGTTCCTTTCCAATCCACTGTATAAATTGCAACAATTTAAACGCTTGTTTCCTATTTAATCAATTCAATTTTAGTAATTCGTTTTTTAAGTTTTCCCTGTCAGATTAGCTATGCGTTTTCCGAAGACCAGTATGGCTTCTGGTTGAATACAGACCGTCAATAAAAGAGGAAAACATTATCAGGCTTCCATCTGGATTGTATTTATTTGTCCTACAATGACAATTTGTATGCAGTTTCCTATTAAATGAATTCAGAAACGATAATTTATTTTATGCATAAAAATTAATTTCCTTAGAATACCTTGGAAAGTGGGTGTAGCAGTAGCGGAGATTCTATTCTGTCTAATGTCATAACGTCATCCCTGTGAGGGAATCAAATAAACAGAAATATCAAACACATGCCAATGTTGTCGTGTCATTGATGCGGAAAATCCGGAAATAAATCCGATCCCGTTATTGTATTTGCTTTGTCCATTGACGTATTAAGTTAACATCGCGAAATCAGAAATTAACCTCACATATGGCCCTCTAGGACGGGGTTGACGTACCTACCGTAACTCATTACTACGATCACTCACATTTGACTAACACATCATCGTCGTGCTTTTTTTCTAAAGCAATCTATATATAGTTATTGTGAGAAAGACAGTACGCCCGCAGTTACTTTGGGAACCTAGCAAACCAGATATATCGTAAAGTCAAAGCATAGAAATAATATCACCTATCACGAAACAATATTGGTTATGTTACTTTTTGTCTGAGAAGGCGTAGTTGCCATGGCCACCGCTTGCTGATGTCGATTTTTATTTGTTGTTTTTTTTCTGAGTCGTTTAATTAACAGAGAAGGCTTGGATTATACGTAGACAACAGATTTGATAAAGACCTTCAGCTTTCCCAACATATCCCTAAAAAGTCACGATTTCAGTGTATCACGATTTCAGTGTATCACAATTTCAGTGTATCAGGATTTCTCCAATTCGAGCTTACAGCTGACTAATTACGTGTACCACCCAATGGGAAATTATTCCAAACACGTGGACATTTACTTGTAATACCAAAACTAATCAAAATATACAGTCAGGTTTTGTCATGCTGTAACTGATTGCGTGCCGTGCGAGACTAACGGAGACAAGCGATGTCTTCAATCTTCTATATACGGCGACTTTTACGTCAAGAATACCGTATACATGCTTGTACAAAATGGTCCGTCCATCAAACAGATCCATCTCAAGTTTTCAAGGCCAGTAAAGTGGTAGGTACACAAATATCGAGCCACCAGATTTTCTGCCAAAGTATTGTTACGTAAGAAAC